>NW_017307094.1:436557-451607 GCF_000935625.1 Nanorana parkeri
AAAGTTGTCAACTTTTTCAATCATCGATTAATCGGCTTCTGGTTAGTTGGCCCTGTTCACTGCTCCACACAAGCTGCGCGCCGCACCTCCTCACGCTCGCCGCTGCCAGACCCGCCCGCACCCACGCTCCACACGCCGCACCTCTTCCCCGCCTCACGCTCACCGCCCTCCCACATCCACGATCGGCACAGGGACGCGGGGAGAAGAAGAAGTAAGGAGAGCAGGTGTGGGGGGATGACAATTTCCGATAGACAGGCCCTATCTCAGACGCAAGTTGCTGGAAGACTGCTCAGGTAAGCCTGCACTCCCCCCACATGGTGCTCTATAATGTATTGCTGGTATTTGTATTCCTCTATAGCTGATGGTACATTGTGCTATATATTATACATAGGACTGTAATGTACTATTGCTGAGATTTGTTGTATCCCTCTACAGCTGGTGGTATTCTGCATTGCGCTGTATAGAGGACTACAAATCCCAGCAATAATACATTATACAGCGCAATGAGGAATTCCACCAGCTATAGAGGACTACAAAACCCAGCAATAGTACATTATACAGCGCAATGCAGAATACCGTCAGCTATAATGTATTGCTGGCATTTGTTGTATGCCTCTATAGCTGGTGGTATTCTGTATTGTGCTGTATAATGTACTATTGCTGGGATTTGTAGTCCTCTATAGCCGTTGCCATTCTGCATTCATTGTTAAATAGTTTTACACTTTTCATTTCACTATATTGCACACCACACTTTTTTTTTTCCTTATTTACTATCACCGCTCCAAGCTTGCTCCCGTGATGGACTACAATCTCAATACAAACTAGTAGCTCATCACTGGAGCCATTTTTTAAAAATGTATTTTTTTTTGTAACCGATTAATCGAACTCAATAATCGGCTAACTAATCGATTGTGAAAATAATAGTTAGCTGCAGCTCTAATCTCAATGAAATATAAATATTTTGCTAGGTAAGGCAAAATGCTGTCTATGGTGTACAAAGAATGTAGTTTTTTGAATGCATGAAATAGAATGGAGTTTTATTGTCCTGCTTTGTTCCAGACTCATTTAGTGATTGCATGTTGAAAATAATAATGTATAGGATAATAGGATCAATAGTTTAGGAGAGAGAGCTGATAAATAGTGATCCCGTATTTTTATCACTTACTGTCCACCCGCTGTAATTAAACATACGGACGGCTCGCAGTTGAGGGTAGGTTGCCATATATTAATGGCTTTTTTTTTCTCTCTGCTCATGTGCCCCCCAGCAGTTCACAAAACAGAGCCAATCACAGTGATCATTAAATGTAAACAATGGCTGCAGTTTACGGTTTCTCTCACATCATTCGGATGTGAGAGGAGGGGGGGAATTTTCCACCCTAAATGTCATAAAGCACATATTCAGAGCCCAAAAATGAGATTTCTGAGCCCCAAGCAATGTCTGATTGTCTCACAGTATCACTGCTAGCCCCAATCAACATCTGATTGCCAGCTGTACCAGTGTCATACTGTACCAGTGCAGCCTGCCAGCCCCAAACAGTGTCTGCCATTAGTGCTACTATGAGTGCCACTCCGTAGCTTTATGGCCAGAACCAGTGTAGTAATTGCTAGAAGTACCAGTATGGTGTCAATAGGTACCATTATTATTACATAGTATTTATATAGCGCCAACAGTTTGCGCAGTGCTTTACAATATAAGGAAGACATTACAGTTACAATACAATTCAAGACAAGATGGTAAGGAGGGCCCTGCCCCTTCAGGGCTTACAGCTGCAACCGGTTTTGTGATTGCCAGATGTACCTGTATTGTGTCATCAGGTAACATTACAGCCCCAACCAGTGTTGTCATTGATGGCACAGTACCAGTACGGTGTCATTGGGTACCGTTTCAGCCCCAACCAGTGTTGTGATTGCCAGAAATGCCAGTATGGTTTCAGCAGGTATTATTACAGCCACAACTAGTGCCCTGATTGCCAGTAGTATCAGAACAAGTCTCAGCATGTACTATTACAGCCAGTATCCTGATTACCAGTACAGTTTTCAGCAGGCACCATTCTAACCGCAACCAGTGTCCTGTACAGAAAGGAAGAGGTGGTGCTCTAGGAGGAAAAGGTGGAGCTCTAAGAGGAAGGGGTGTAGGTTACAGGTGAAGGGATGAGTCTTAAACAGGAAGGGGTGGGGCACATGTATAGTAGGGCGATACCCGAGTTTAGGCTTGCCTAGGGCAGCACAAAACTAAAATACAGCACTGTCCTGATTACCAGCAATTCCAGTACAGTTTCCAGCAGGTACTTTTCTAACCACAACCAGTGTCTTGATTGCCAATAGTACCAGTACACGTGTCAGCAGGTACTGTTACAGACACATCCAGTGTCCTGGTTTCCAGCAGATATCGTTACAGTCATAATCAGTGACCTGATTGCCAGCCGTACCAGTAAGGTGTCAGTAGGTAACGTTACAGCAACAACCAGTGTCCTGATCACCAGCCAGCACAAGTAAAGGAGTCATCTACTGCCAACAATAACCAGTTCTTTAAGTTCAGAAAAAGTATAACCACTACTAAAAATTTTTTACAAAATGTACACTACTGAGGAAGCATTTCAAATTCTCAGTATGACTGATGAGAGCACTGGAGAGACCTCACAGTCAGATTCTGATACAGAGTTTTAACCTGTTGGGAGCAGTGGTTTATTAATGACCTCTGATTCAGAAGATGAAGTTCTCCCTGCTAAAAGAGCCAAGCATGCTGTGCCAATAAACATTGAACATCCAGCTAAAATTCAGCACGCAAGCACTAGCAGTGCAGTGCATCCCCATGGAGTTGCATACACCGGTATTGGGGTGATCCAACATCAGCTACAAAGAAATAGCCCCCAGGGAGCCCATACTAATGTGCCAGAGGCACTTTCAAATCCCTTGTGGCTATCGTCTTCTTCAGCAATGCCTGTCATCCCCCCATATAAAGTCCAACCGGGAGTTCAGGTGGAAACTGAAAATGTTACACCTATTTAATTTTATTTTTTTTTAATATATAAGAGCTATTCAATTTATTTGATTAAATTATCGCATGAGCTGCAAAATTAGTTGCACCTTCCTTTTATTCTGCTGGTCCTGTGCTTTCAGGAAATGTATGGTGTGAGGTTTTTTTTTACAATCTCTAAAAGCTGCAGTTGAAAATGGGAAAAAAGGGGAAAAATTGCAGAAATGGTCTGGCCAGCTGAGGTCAAAAGTGTTAGGCTTGGCAGCAAAGGGTTAAAGAGATTTGTGCTTCTCAGAAAAGGTAAGCATTATCATATAAAGCATCCAAGGTCACAGACTTGGTAAGAGATGTTTACTTCTACTAGTGCTCTCCAGTGGTCCAGTGTGTGCCTCAGTCCAGGATGGGCCCACCATCAACTCCTCTTCTGCTTTGGCTTTCTGGCCCACACAATCATTCCACTCATTTTTTTCAGGGATGGAGTACTCATCTTTAGGCACAACTATTGTTGCCAAAAATGTGTGGGACATCAATCCCTTGTCAAGTATGTCTTTTGTGTAAATGCATCTGCTGAAGGGTAGATCTTGTGACTATTATACAAATTCAAAACTAACACTTGATCTACCAGTGTAAGAGCTACTAGATGAGCTGCTGGAAGAACTGCTCCATTCCACTCTTACACATTTTCACCTCATACAAGGTGGAGCCTAGGCAAAGTCTACAAAAAACAAAAACTACAGTAACAAATGGAGGCAGAAAGGAAAAAATTAATATAGCTCAGATGTAAAAGCCCCTTTTACTGGGGTTAACCAGACCATCCCTGACACCATGTAGACATTTGGGGCAAGGACTACCTCAAGGTCTTCCTTGTATGAGGTCAGATGGACAGGAGAGGGTAGTGGGCCACCAGTTGTCAAGGAGCTTGCAATGTAGTGCGTCTGATATTTTTCCCTGATATTTTACATACACACTCACACAGATAACCAGTTCTTCTTAGCCAAAGTCTAGGAATGTGTCACGTACCTTGCAGAGCCTGAAGGGAGACTTCTGCGGAGACTTCTCTTGCAACTCTGGTCCGAAAATCAATGAATAGTAGAACAGGGAAGTTAGGGCACAAGTGTGCATGAGTGGCGGAAGACTGCAGGCTGAAGTGCTGACTCAGATGACGATCTTCAGGCAGAAGATAATGCAGGAGATAAAAGCTCAGAACGCAGTTCAGGGCAGAAGCGAGGTCGGGTGCAAGCCGTGTCACAATCATGCGGACGATGTGGTACCATGCAGCAGACAGGAACATGGTTGATGCCATGTGGACAGTGGCGTAACTAGTGACCTCAGGGCCTCGATGCAAGAATGAAGGCCCCCCACCAAGAAGAAAAAAATTACATACATTTTTTTAAAAACAAATTTTAGACAAAAAAAACACACTCTCCTCTTTCATGTCTCCAGCTCCCCATTATCTCCTCCTTTATGCCCCCAGCTTTCCGCTCCTGGACCCCACAATCTCCTCTTCCATGTCCCCAGCTTCCACTCATCTCCCCCTTCATGTCCCCAGCTTTCCGCTCCCGGACTCCACACTCTCCTCTTCCATGTCCCCAGCTTCCCCTCATCTCCCCCTTCACGTCCCCAGCTTTCCGCTCCCGGACCCTATGTCACCTTCATAGTTTCAGCTCCCTGTATATCTCCCTTCGTGTCTGCAGCAGCCCTCTATTTGGTGTGATGTGGGGGTGGGGATAACCCGCTTCCAAATTCATTGGCTGCGGCGCCGGCTCGATCCTAGTTCACGCTGCGCCCAGCCGGAACAAGGTGAGGGGAGCAGCGTGAAGCATGAAGGGCCCAGGACAGGAGGAAAAGGTCCCGGGACTGACATTAGCGATCATCAGGATATTAAATATCCTGGTAATCAGTGGTTACCATGGGCCCCTTCCTCCTGTCCTAGGGCCCCTGCAAATGGCGGAACTCCAGGGCCCGTTCGCACCTGCGACCCTGGTTGTTCCGCCACTGCATGCGGACAACGCAGTACAGGAACAGCAGGCAACAAGTAGCGTCGGGAACAAGCCATGGTCAGGATACCAGAAGATCATCAGAATGGTCAGGTCGAATGGAGTCAGTAACAGAAAACATTTATGAATATGTTAATCTGCGCTCAGGATTAATAAATGCACAAATAAATTAATAAAGTTAAAAGCTGCTATGTTAAAAAGCCTACGACTCCTGCATAACCGATATAGAAATGCACAGTACTGAAACTTTATCTATCACTCATGCATGACACACCTCCTCGTGTAAATGATTAAAAATGTAATAGTATATAGATGAATAAAAATGGTGATAAGATGTGATATCCGTGATCATGAAATATAATATCTATTAATAAATAATGTAAACTATTATATAGTGAAACAGTCAATCATGATATAAAAAATATAAATTGTATACCGTATAATGATTGAAATTAAGTGAAGATGATATGAATATATAATATCAATTTGAGTGAAAACTATTTCGCAACTAGTAACAAAGTTAGTGAGATACAATGTATATCATTTTGACATTCCATCATTGTAAAAAATCACATCCATAATAGTCCAATCCAAATAAAATGGTGATTAAATAGTAAAAAATGTGAACTGAAAGTCCCGCAGAGAAGAAAATTCTGCATCCAATTGTAGACAATGTGACACAGATCAGTGCTCCAACATAGAGTGACTTATTTTCTCGTGGGAAACCCCTAAGGGTATGCACTCACCCGATTCATTGACTCTAACCAACAGTCAGCCAGCTCTCTATTAGCTAATCACAAGCCTGATGTGCAGCGATGATAGCTGTCAGCGTCTCCATGATTCCAATCTCCCCCAATCGCATCATATGTCAGAAAGAGTAAACGGAAACCCTCATTGTGCAGCATATCATCAAAATGTATTAAAATCCAAATAAAAGACTTGCATATGAACTCCAAACACCAGCCGGTAAAATAGCAAACAGATCCCTCCGTTCTCTCGTGTGACACACATGTAGCGTCAGTAATATCCGCAGCTGACGCGTTTCATAGTTACTTTGTCAAAGATCTGCCGTCCTTTGACAAGGTCATTATGATAAAACGTGTCAGAGGCGGACCTTACTGACGATGTCTTAGGATAAGAGCAGAGGTAAATAGTTCTTTGAGCTCTTCAAGGGCAGACTGGGCTGCAGGAGCCCATGAAAAGCGGACTTGCTTTTCCGTAAGTTATGTAATGGGGCCGATGATGTTTGAGAACCCTTTAATGAACTTCCTATAGAAATTGGCAAATCCAATGAACCATTGAACACCTTTCTTGTTTGATAGAGGTTTTGTCTGTTTTGAATTGTCTGTTTTTCAAACTCACATTTTTCTGTCTTAGCAAATGGTCCATGCTGACGAAGCAAAAATCTACATCAAGTCTCACAAAAGCATGTGGGAAAATGTGTGATGAAACCAAGATTGAACTTTTTGGCTATAATTTCAAAAACTATGTTTGGTGCAAAAACAAAACTGCACACCACCCAAAAAAACACCATACCCACAGTGAAGCATGGTGGTGGCAACATTATGCTTTTGGAGCTATTTTTCTTCAGCTGGAAATGGGGCTTTAGTCAAGGTGGAGCATATAAGAAAAGTACCAAATATCAGTCAATTTTGGCACAAAGACTTCAGGACTCTAAAAAGATGAAGAGGAATTTCACCTTTCAGCATTACAAACACCCAAAACTTATCTCAAACCAACAAAATAATGGCTTCACCAGAAGATCAAGGTATTGGAATTGCCCAGCTAGAGCCAGGTCCTGATTCCAATTGAAAATCTGTGGGCTGACCTGAAGAGGGCTGTGCACAGGAGATGCTCTTACAGTCTGACAGATTTGAAGCACTTTTGCAAGGAAGAGTTGGCAAAATTTTCCAAGGCAATATGTGCCATGCTGATAGACTCTTACCCCAAAAGACTGAATGCTGTCATTAAATCAAAAGGTTTTTAATACTTTGTGTAATTTTAAGGATGTGCCTGTTTATGCAACCACATTATTATAAGCATTTTATTTTTATTTTTTCCCCTTTAAAAGGTTTGTTTGTTTTTAATTGAATTGCACAAATTATAGGTCATATTAAAGGTGGAAAAAAATCTGAAGTAATTTATCTTGGTTTGTTTGTTTTTTTAACTCAAAAACCTGACATTTCTATAAAGGTGTGTAGACTTTTTATATGTACTGTAAACTTTAACTGCTTCCCATTCAGTGGCTGTACATAAATGGCCAGACAGGAGCCTTCTAGATGTAGGTGGGCATTTTAAAACGTCCTTCCAAAACCCAAACAATATATTCTTTGCAGTATTGTCTCCCGCATTACAGTAAACTCGTTTTACAAGTTTGCTTTGGTTGTGTAATTGTTCAGATATAAGCACTTGACCATCCTATGGTTATTGTATGTTTTAAAAATTCTAATAAAAATTGACATGCTTAAAAAAAATGTCCTTCCCCACCCCCACTCGTGCCTGCAATCCAGCGGGCTCGGTGTGGGCCTGAGACTGGCACATCGGCTCTGTGAGTGGAGATCAGTACATGATCTCCCTCTGAACTCCTCACCAGTCTCTGCATGTATATTACATCACTTCCACATTCAGCTTTCATTACCGGCTACAAAAGCCAGAGAGAAGCTGGTGAAGCAGATCTCTGCTTCATCAGCTTCTTTGGGGGGTCTCCAGGTGACATTAGGGGTCATAAAGGCCCCTGATGTCTCCATAAAGAGGACATGTCACTGTAAATTGGCTATTACATAGGGGGCTTGTTAGCTCCCTATGTGATAACAATGAAGTTAAGTGTAAAAAAAAAAGTTTACAAAATAACTAAGGTAACATAAAAAAATAAACACAACATTTTTTTAAAGTCCCCCGCCCCCACATGCACACACAAATATGTGTCGGGTGCGCCTACGTGCAAAAATGACAATTGAGCCCATTGCATCGGACATGTTACATATCACTGCGAACGTGGAGTCAGAGCAATAATTCTAGGGCCATAAATCACTGATAACACTAAACTGATGAGCGGTAAAAGCTTTCAAAGCCTCGCCTATGGCCAATTTTAGATACGGTAGTTTTTTGCGATTTCGCGGGTGCGCACAATTTTAAGGTTTTACATGTTTGGTGTCTATTTACCCCACATGACCCCGTCTTTTATATTTTCTCCAAAAATTTGGGTAATAATAAATGTTTCACAATATAACGTAGGTTAAACAGTTTTTTCAAAATGTTAAGTTCTTTTTTTCGTTATATAGTAAAAAATAAATGTAATTTCAAAATTCACTTTCAGTATTTTTTAATCTGCAGTGTTTCTTAAAATAATACCTGCTGATCCTGCCATTAGGGTCTTTGTTAATGTGTTTCCTGTTATAGGGACAATGCTTTGTCTCCCAATTGTGCTCCTACATTGTCACCCTGTCAGTCTGATGGAGGCTATAATTGGCTGTTTCATCTCACATTATGCAGGTATGGTAAACCGCTGTCACTAGGAAACTAGCCCTCAGAAATACAATGCTGCCTTAGCTGGAGTGCATGTATGGAGATAGAGAGCGGCTGCAAAGAGGGTGCAGGAGATCATCAGCAGCACTAAGATGCAACAAGGAATGAAAGAAGATGAAAACAAGTATTTTATTGTAAAAATGCCACTTGTTTATAATACACAGTGCTTTAGCAAACTAAATGTCATTCACTTAGGGTTAACATCTACTTTAAGGCCTCATAGTTATAATGTAAATGTGAATAGATTGCAGCACAAGCCCACTTGGGATTTTCTTTAAATGTTCTTCTGTTATTTTGTTTTAAGCCATCAAGTTACTGTATTGTTTAGTTATATGTTTAAACACTCCTAATACATTTATGTAGATATGTGTATATTGTTGCATTTATATTATTGTGGGTTTTGTAGTAAGCAACCAATAAGCCTAAAGTTATGTTGATTAATAACCCTTAGAAATATACACTTGTACTTCAATTTCCAGGATATGTATAGTCTTTTGAAAATGTCCTTCAAACTATTTATTGGTCTAAGACTGTCTTCCAACCTCCCTAAAAAGATGTACATTTGTACTCTGCTGCTTGGTATGAAGCTATAAGGCACTCCCTACACTGAACAAACTGCATATACTGTATACCATGAATGGAATTATCTTAGGTTAGGAGGTGCACTCCTAACTTTTTCCACATTTGTACAAACTCCACATTGTATGGCAAGGCATTGATTTTATAAACTTTGTAAATAGTTTCCATTTTATTTTATGTAGGGTATTGTAGTGTCCTTAGGAACAGTTCTCCATTTTTTATTTGAGTACAATGGATAATATAGCAGCCTATACATAAGTGTTGGAAAACGCTACTACACTACTACAGAGAAATTAACAATTAATGCGGTTCACATAATTTTGCAAGCTGCAGCTAATGAATGTGGGGTCTATTAATTATTAATAATTTATTTTAAAAAGGGTTTTTGAACTGGTGTTTTTACTTTCAACCATTTTTTTGCATTGTTTTGGATTGATAAAGTGTGCAGTGGGAAGCAGGGGTTGGCTAACATATCTTCTTCCTGTGTGTTCTGGCAAAGAAACATAACCACCCAGTAACCATCCCGGGACTATGGGGGACACACATGCCAGCATAAGTCTGGTATATCAGTAAGGATACCTTTCTGAAAGGCCAACAGGCAGGTATCAGCATGGCAGGGGCACCATACACTTGAGGTCCAGTTATGGGCATACCAAGTAGATGTTTTTCCATTTTTTAATAAATTAATTCGGACCACTGTTTCAGTAACATTTGTTACCATATAACGTTTTGCTTGTGTAATATCTTCATTAGTTATTTTGATATATGGGAATATATGTAAAACATTGCCTGTATCTATCTGCATGTTCTGCAACTCCCAGTTTCTCGATTGTGTTACTGAGAGTCTTTGACCCGGTCATTGTTTTGTTTTTCTATCATATCTCACATGAGTGGTAAATGGCAACCTCACTTTACACTCTGTTCACACCTAAGCGTATCGAATATGCGTGTTTGTCGCGTGTTTTCGTGACGCACGTTTTTAAAAAAACGTGCACTAAACGCGCGTTTACGAGGGCTACTTGGCTGTATCCCAATGGAAACGTGCGCCAAAAACGCTGCAAAGAAGCTCATGTACCTTTTCAGACGTAGGCCGTTTTGTAGCGCGTTCAGACGGGCTGAAATACGGCAATGTGTAAACCATACCCATAGAAAACAATGGCATTTTCATGTTTGAGTGTTTTGTAGAGCGTTCATAGAGCGTTGAACGCGCTACAAAACGTACAGGTGTGAACCAGGCCTTAACCCTTCAATCCGGTTGCACCCAATGTACATTTGGTAACCACTGTACAGAAAGGAGATTCAAGGTATTGTTTTCAAGCCATGTGCTCTCTTTTTTTTGCTTGGGACACAAAGGCATTCAGTATGAACATTTATGAGGCTGAGAGGTAAAACAGCACCATACTTGTACTGTACATTGTCTTGTAAATATTGTTTTGTCCATTTATTTGTAAATATGTAACCCTACCAATAAATGTATATTGCTGATAGAACTGCTTCTTTTGTTCAAAGTTTGTTTATGTGAATACTTTGATAGTGATTGGAATATATTTACATATCCACTTAACCTGGTTAACACATTGCAGGAGCAGTGCTGATCCTCCCCTTGCATATTTCCATTCTGCAACATTACAAATAATAGATTATAACAAGTAAATGCTTAAATTGTACCTTATTATTTCTCTGTTTATATCTAAAGTCAAAACTTTTTTCATTTTATTTAGGGCAGGGAATTGTGATTGTTTGTAAGATGTTTTATCAAGTAATTTGTTTTAACTTAAATATACACCTTAGCATATACAGTATACCACTGTTTGGTATCCATTGTCATATAGTGCCATTTTGGAGCATCACTAAAACAGGCTTTTTTTGTTGTAACTATTAAAACCCATCAGACTTTTTATTTGCTCTGTGGCATGAGACAAAATAGAGAGGAAGAGGAAATATTTCCACAGTGAAGGAAAAAATAGAAAACCTTAAAAAATAAGAAAACTGATGAAGTTATTATATCTTGTATGTAGTACTAGACTGGTTATATAAGTATACTTGTGTCATAATATTTTTTGAAGGCCATATAAAACAGAATAAAACTGTATAATTGTAATTATAATTGTTATAAACCTCATTCTTTAGCTGAAAGAACTATTTTCAAAGATTACTGAATCACTGACCTGTTTAAAACATCATCTAAAATTGCAATCCAGAGAAAATTATTAGCATTATTTATACAAAAAAAATAAAGTGTTTTTTCTATTTAATTCAGATCATTATTTTTCATCCTAGATTTTTTTGTTCCAGTGCAAGGAAATATGTTGTATTTTCTTCATCCTTCCCCTTTGATCAAAAGGTCTGTACTTCTGTGCTGCATGTCCTGCTGCATTTTCCTCCGTTTTCTTAGAAAAGCTGGGTAAATGTGTTGTACAATAGGTGGGTCTTTTGAAATACCGCAACTGTGGCTTCAGTACTGAAAAAGAAACATACTATTATATTTACCCCAGCTAAGTATTGGAAACATATTGAATGCATTGCAAGTGGCAATTTTAAATAATGGAAAAGTGTCACAGATTGATATATGATGATTTAGCAAAACAATGATAAAAACAGTTAAAATACATTATTTGGGGGACTAGTTGTTGCAACCAGAATTGGCGGGGGAAGACTGGGACTGTGGATCTCCTAAAATAAAAATAAACATGGGATCCTTCGTCATCTTGGGGGGGGGGGGGGGGGTAAAGTTTAAAATATTTTGGCTTTATATATAATACAAATTAGTGATTATGATTAGTCATTCCTATCCACAGGCCTATCCACAGCCCTTCCTTTTTTCTATCCTGGCTTTTCTGAACTCCCTAGTAAGCAGAAGGACTTTACTTTGGAGGATGGAGTGTAGGAGCAGCAGGAGGGCTAAATGGTAATGATGTAATTGACTAGTCACTAAACTTCTATTAGCTGAGTGACATTGATATACACGCTTAGTCTGACTTATTTGATAGTATAATGCATCAAATTAAAACAAACTGTCTTACCAGGTAATTTAAGCAGGTATGGGGAATCAACTGTGCAGGGACAATCATTAACCTTGTAAGATACACCTACAAATAGAAAAGAACCTAGTGTCATTTTATTAAGAAATATTTTTTAAGATACAGAAGTATTACTGTGATTAATATTTAAAACACATACACATATACCTGTTAAAAGTGGACTCAATTTCAGCTGTGGCCAAATTCAGCAAAATATATTTCAGCTTTGAATGGGCACCAAAGAACTGCATCATAATATTGCTATTTATAGATCTTACTTTGACTCAGACTAGTGTAAGTGTCTCCATCATAGTCAGGATTGCTAGTTATTTGTTTATTCTACATTATGATGAATATACCAGGGGGAGTGTGACATTTTTGCTTGGTTTTGTAATACCTGAACTACGAATTCTGGTGAGTATAAGAATATAGCAATGTAAGAATATAGCTTGCCAGTAACCAAGAACTGTTTTTTTAAATTATTTTGTTGTTTGTTTTGGATAAAGTAGGCTTGTTATGTTTAGTCTGTTAATGTGTACACATATCTGTGTTTTTGCTGAAAGTTAAAAAATATAAAAGAGACTTCTGGACTTCTTGATAGGTGAAATGCATTGGAGTCAATAGGGATGGCAAAACTATCATTTTAGGTGGTTTTAGAGGCTTGTAAGGGCTTTTGAGTGTTTTTAAAGGAGAACTATGGGGTTAAGGCTTTTCCCCATAGTTCTCCTTAGGGTAACGGGAGGACACAAACTAGCATCCTCCCGTCACCCTAAGCTCAGTATACAGCTCGCGGTATACTGAGACGCCACAGTATACCGGGAGCTACTGCTCGCGGTATACTGAGACGCCACAGCTGAAGCGGATCCCGACAATTATGTCTGGATCCGCCCAGCTGCGTGAGTAACAGCTGGCTCTGCCTATCTAGAGGCAGAGCCAATTGTACCCGCCCCCACCCGCGTCCGATCCACCAGTCAGCGCTGGCAGATAGGAGCGGGGAGGGAGGAATCCAGCCCCTCCCCGTCACGGCAGAGAGCCGCGACAGGATCGAGAGGTGAGCGAACGTGTTCGCTCACCTCCCGATCTACTGAGCCGACCTGTGACAGTCTCATTGTTACAGGTCAGCTAGAACTATGAGGTGAGTGAAAAGCACTCACCTCATAGTTCTCCTTTAATGTTTGTTTTCATGGCCATATCAAAAAATGCACAATGTACTACAATGAAAACATTTGTTTTTCACTTTTTTGTTTCTTTTTTTGGTTTATGTAATTATTTCATGTTTTGTAACATATTACTATAAAATATACCCCCCAAAAAATGGAAAAAATGTGTTCTGGTTCTTATTTTCAACAACAACCTCAAGAATGACAAACTGCACCAAAAATTAAAAAGTAATTTCAGTAATGTAAGGCAGCTGCACTTCGGCAGTTTTTTAACATTAGGAACTTTTCAGGCGATAGGTTCAATTTAAATTAGACTGATATAGTGTTAGTGTGTTTAGGTATGCTAGACTAAAAAACTCATGAATATCACAATACCAAAAAATCTGATCAGTAATAATAATCGTAATTTAATGTGACTTTATCACAGAAATAATTGCCAAAATTAACTGATTGTGTGCAAACAAAAAAGGAAATATATTTTCTACTGCTTCCTGCTGACCTCTACATCACTACAGGATACAGTAGTGACATAGAGGTTGGCAGGAGTAACCACTGAACACTGAGAGGGATGCACTCCTAGTAGGAAACAAAGGTTCCCATCTTTCCATGTATGAGGAGGAAAGATTAACTCACAGGGGCATTTCAATAATTGCATTGTATTTAGTACATTGGATCAACTGAGTTGCAATGTAGTATTTGGAGACATTGGGTACATACAAGCAACCCTGGAGTTTTTGAAGAAACAAAGTCTACTGTAGGATTCAGCATTTTTGGTTATTCCAGATAAATTGCTTTACTTGAGGCTGAAGGTTTCTAAGAACATGTGGTGGAACCCGTATTGGGAGAACCCTAAAGCGATAGAGGGGGGAATTTATCAAAACTGCAGCAGACAAAATCTGGAGCAGTTGCCCATGGCAACCAATTAGCTTCACTTTTCAGTTTATTCAGTTAAGCTTTGAAAATGAAAGGTGGATTCTGATTGGTTGCCATGGGCATCTGTTCCATATTTTGTCTGCTCCAGTTTTGATAAATTCCACTCATTTTAGGCATAGGATTCATCTTTTCAGCAGCTATCTTACTGAACTAACTAGCATTATATTTGTCCCATGCTGCCAAAATGGCCTTTCATTTAGATAATAACAGGATATATGGCTGCGTAGAATGTATTGTAGGTATTTGTTAATCAAATGTCCAAATATGGAAGTTTATGGTAACACCTTTGAAACTCGAGGTTCTGCTGAAGTAGGTATACTGTCAAGGGTGGAATCAAGATATTAAGGTCCTTGGATTTTGTGTTTTATTTATAGTAAAAAGTTTTGAATCACTACATGAACAAGGACACCGCACCCCTAATATAGGTAAACAGCAAAAAAAGAGATAGATGGGGCTTTTAAGGTGTCAAAAAATGCAATTAGGGATAATACAACATAGTAATGACAAAATTACATAATAAAATGACATTTATTTATTAAAAGATTACAAGATCCACATGATAAAAATATACCCGCCAGTATCCATGATCAAACAGCATAAGACCTCCCTGGACTCTGTACATGTGCATGATGCATGCATAATAGATACAATGAACTTATTTTAAACAATTACATAATAATAAATAATTTTATACAAATAGTCATAATCAAAAGTAAGATATACTGCAAGTCTGTACTGCGTCCAGCCTTCTATGCATTTCGCCGAAGCTTCATCAGGAAGTCGGAGGTAGCATAAATACCATAAGTGGGACATTAGTGGTGAGTGGATCCGCACAGTCGGGGAGTCATCCCCAGAAACA
>NW_017307094.1:451771-460175 GCF_000935625.1 Nanorana parkeri
GTCACGGCAGAGAGCCGCGACAGGATCGAGAGGTGAGCGAACGTGTTCGCTCACCTCCCGATCTACTGAGCCGACCTGTGACAGTCTCATTGTTACAGGTCAGCTAGAACTATGAGGTGAGTGAAAAGCACTCACCTCATAGTTCTCCTTTAATGTTTGTTTTCATGGCCATATCAAAAAATGCACAATGTACTACAATGAAAACATTTGTTTTTCACTTTTTTGTTTCTTTTTTTGGTTTATGTAATTATTTCATGTTTTGTAACATATTACTATAAAATATACCCCCCAAAAAATGGAAAAAATGTGTTCTGGTTCTTATTTTCAACAACAACCTCAAGAATGACAAACTGCACCAAAAATTAAAAAGTAATTTCAGTAATGTAAGGCAGCTGCACTTCGGCAGTTTTTTAACATTAGGAACTTTTCAGGCGATAGGTTCAATTTAAATTAGACTGATATAGTGTTAGTGTGTTTAGGTATGCTAGACTAAAAAACTCATGAATATCACAATACCAAAAAATCTGATCAGTAATAATAATCGTAATTTAATGTGACTTTATCACAGAAATAATTGCCAAAATTAACTGATTGTGTGCAAACAAAAAAGGAAATATATTTTCTACTGCTTCCTGCTGACCTCTACATCACTACAGGATACAGTAGTGACATAGAGGTTGGCAGGAGTAACCACTGAACACTGAGAGGGATGCACTCCTAGTAGGAAACAAAGGTTCCCATCTTTCCATGTATGAGGAGGAAAGATTAACTCACAGGGGCATTTCAATAATTGCATTGTATTTAGTACATTGGATCAACTGAGTTGCAATGTAGTATTTGGAGACATTGGGTACATACAAGCAACCCTGGAGTTTTTGAAGAAACAAAGTCTACTGTAGGATTCAGCATTTTTGGTTATTCCAGATAAATTGCTTTACTTGAGGCTGAAGGTTTCTAAGAACATGTGGTGGAACCCGTATTGGGAGAACCCTAAAGCGATAGAGGGGGGAATTTATCAAAACTGCAGCAGACAAAATCTGGAGCAGTTGCCCATGGCAACCAATTAGCTTCACTTTTCAGTTTATTCAGTTAAGCTTTGAAAATGAAAGGTGGATTCTGATTGGTTGCCATGGGCATCTGTTCCATATTTTGTCTGCTCCAGTTTTGATAAATTCCACTCATTTTAGGCATAGGATTCATCTTTTCAGCAGCTATCTTACTGAACTAACTAGCATTATATTTGTCCCATGCTGCCAAAATGGCCTTTCATTTAGATAATAACAGGATATATGGCTGCGTAGAATGTATTGTAGGTATTTGTTAATCAAATGTCCAAATATGGAAGTTTATGGTAACACCTTTGAAACTCGAGGTTCTGCTGAAGTAGGTATACTGTCAAGGGTGGAATCAAGATATTAAGGTCCTTGGATTTTGTGTTTTATTTATAGTAAAAAGTTTTGAATCACTACATGAACAAGGACACCGCACCCCTAATATAGGTAAACAGCAAAAAAAGAGATAGATGGGGCTTTTAAGGTGTCAAAAAATGCAATTAGGGATAATACAACATAGTAATGACAAAATTACATAATAAAATGACATTTATTTATTAAAAGATTACAAGATCCACATGATAAAAATATACCCGCCAGTATCCATGATCAAACAGCATAAGACCTCCCTGGACTCTGTACATGTGCATGATGCATGCATAATAGATACAATGAACTTATTTTAAACAATTACATAATAATAAATAATTTTATACAAATAGTCATAATCAAAAGTAAGATATACTGCAAGTCTGTACTGCGTCCAGCCTTCTATGCATTTCGCCGAAGCTTCATCAGGAAGTCGGAGGTAGCATAAATACCATAAGTGGGACATTAGTGGTGAGTGGATCCGCACAGTCGGGGAGTCATCCCCAGAAACAATTAAGGACAACAGAGAGGATGGAGAGAGAGCCGACGGCGATCAAATATGAGAAGCGCAATCTCTGCCTCAGGATATACATCAAAACGCCAGCTTCCTTAAATCGATCCCAGCCATAGCTCCCCTCTCTCTGTATAGATTAAGGTAACATTAAGGTGACATTGTGGATGGTGGATGTTTGCCTGTCTGGGAGTTGTCCCCGCGATTGTGTTTTATTTATAGTTTAACCAATGATTTGAGAAAGTTTATGCCCATGAAGATGGGTAGTGTGAAAATAGGGTTAGTGATAAAGAGGGGATCATCAACAAATAAATACAGTTTGTGCATCATGACTTCTAAATGCAGGCTGGAGATATTGGGATTAGTATGTATCATTTGTGCTAAAGGTTCTATTGCAACAACAAAAAGACAGATCTGCCTTGTGCCTCTTATTATGGAGAAAGGAGCAGACTCGAAACCAGGATATATAACAAAAGCTTTAGGGGAGGCATTAAAGGGGACACCAGTGCAGGGCAAACCCCCATTTGTGGAGAGTATAGAATAAGTAGAATAAGTGATGTCTATAGAGAGTAACACTGCAGAACTCTTTGTTACACTGAGTCAATCAGAATCTGAGTCAGTAATGTGATTCTATGAACATTATCACTAGACTTGTGCGTAGGGACAAAGCCTACTTGGTCTTTCCCAATAAGACTACTGATCACGGAGTTCAGTCGTGTTGTAAGGATATATGCAGTACAGAAACCTTTCCATGATCCCATCAAGGAACAGAGCTAATGTGGAATTGGGAAATAAGCACCAATTATAGGACCTGGACAGAGATGTGGTCAATACTGGTGAAAACATTATGAGGGTGTGAATAGAAGGAATAATCTTGTCTGGTGGGATTAGGCTCAAACCAGCCTATGCACATACAGGGTGAGATTAGAGTCACCACAGAAGATCAACAGTCCTTTCTGGTGTGACACTACAATTTGTAGGAGGTAGGTGAAAATGGAAACTTGGTTTGATTTAGGGGCTGTGAAGTTGGGGAGCTCATAGAGCATTCATACATAGGGTTTTGTGTAAAAACAAAGGCTTTTATTTTTCCTCTTGCAGTGACGCCACAACAATAAACACAAAACAGTGTGAACTCAATGCAACAAGTCTTCAGCACAAAATAACCAATCCTGAGGGAATCCCTTCCCAGGAAATAAAGTCTTGTCAACACAGCACAGCAATACCGCAGGTCTTTCTCAAAGCCACAACTAACCACTTCCTCCTCAACTCCCACACTCCTCTATGGGAGTTGCCGACCTTTAAACCCCTGGGGCAGGAAGGTTAACCCTGTGGTGGCTCTTAAAGGGACCACAACCTGAACAGTGGCGATATATATCTCTCATCCAGGACCCAGCCTTGCCGTCCTCCACAGGGCATGTTAGGATGCTCTCATGATCCTGGTACCATGCCGGAGGTCTATCAAGATTAAATGCCTGCCAGAAGGGTCCTTCATTTTTGATTGGCAGATGAAATTAGCTGACCTTCCAAAGCCAGTTTGGACACCTTTGAATTTCTGGGTGTCATTCACCATATATTTAAGGATATTGAGCACTAAAGTATTTAGGGGAGGAGGAGGAGGATTATGAAAAGTGTATCTCCTGAAGACATAGGATGTCTGTGGGCAGATCCAAAAAATCTAAAGGCACGGGTGCTCTTGTTGGGTGAGCCCTGTAGGCTCAGTTTTAGGTAAAATTGTCTCCCCCATGGCCGCTGAAGGGAAGGGTAGCCTGGAACAAGGGTGGAGGATGGGAAAAGACTGAATAGAAAGAAATAGAGGGAAATTGTGATAACACCTGGTACTTGTGTAATTGGAAGGACATAAATAAGTTACATTCTGTCCGTGGGGGTAATGAGCAATTATGTAGTATACGACCATAATTGTATTTTAAAAGCTTTGACGGTGATCACAAGAAGAGAAAAACAAGTGCATAAGAAGCAAATAGTTGCTCTCTCGGGTGGTCATAGAGAAAATACACCAAATGCATTGCAATGTATATGACAAAGTAAACAAAATAAGAAATTTAAAGCGTTGAAAAAAATAAGGGGAGGGTGGATGTTCCCCCTGCTCAGCTAGTCAGTGACCCGTAAGTATCTCAAGAGGGGGACAAGAGTATGTTGTGTAAGGGGTTGAGTGATGGAAAAGGAAAGAAAAAAAAAAAGGGATACCGCATAAATGGGCCAGTGGTTACTAGGTCACTAAAGAGAGAGAGATGGTGGTAGGGCATATACCTAAAAAGGGTGGGGAAACAGGAAAGGCAGGGAGGAGATGGGATATGGTTTCCCAATCAGGAGCAGGTCAGCGTTCTCCTATCTGGGGGTAAGGTAGTCAGGGGACCGAATGTATTCCAACCAGGGGAACCAGGTTCGAGCGACTGAGGCAGAGGTATGTTTAATGGAGCTCGTGAGGTCTTCCATGAAGTATATATCATGGATACGGTCTAGGACTTGGCTTATGAGGGGGGCTTTGGGTTTCTTCCAGAGTGCTGGAATACATGCCCGGCGGCATTTACACCGTGTCTGATCAAGGAGTGGGTATAGGAGCGCAGCGGGATGGTGTTATGGTGGAGGAGAAAGAAGGTCGGGTCTTCAGGACGTCCATAAATTTCTGAGCGAGAGCGCACACTTGTTCCCAAAACCGTAGGAGGGGCGGGCAGGACCAGAAGATGTGTAACATTCCTGCCCCGGATTGTTGGCAGCGCCAACATAGACGACCATAATTGTAAACTCTACAGCAGAGTAAGCTGAAACTTGGGAAAAGCATACACAGGCACACTATTTGGTGTTCATATGGGTGCCGGAACAATATACCTCAATGCTAGCACCAAAAAAAAAAAGTATAGACACGGTTACAAAAGAGGTGGAAGTGTTGGTAAGGATGCCACAAAGAACCCGTAGGGGCTTACATGCTTGCGGCAGCCCTGGAGGGTTGCCAAGAAGTGGCCAGAGGCTGGTAGATGTACCTGCAGTCATGCTGAGGTACAGGCAATCCCAGATAAGATAAACTACCATAGATAGAAAAGATAGTACATTCTGAGGTAAGTAATAGGGCAGGATACATGGTCGGATGCTAGCTATTAACTCACATGTGTGAATGATTTGACAAAACATTTGTCATATTTATCTGCAAAAGAACCTGGTTGCTTTAAATTGCAAACACGAGTCCCAAGGAGAAGTGTGAGCTTGGGGATCCCACTCATGGAGGGTTATTGTCAGTGGGGCACAAAGAAATCATCCAGTTGGTGCCCTTGCAAGTTCTCTTTCCTGTTAAAAAAAGGGTTAGAGATGGATACCGGGATAATTTGTATCTGTGAGGCCCAACTAGGATAACCTCACACGGGCTTCAACCAGTGATGTGCAGAAGTACTGTTGTCCTCTGAAAGTGAAAAGCAGGCAAAATGTAAATCTCAATTTATAGGGGATACAGTGGTGAGTTACAATGTCCAGGCACAGTTTAAGAGTACAGCATTTTAAGATAGTATAGGAGCAAGATCAGTAGAAAAACTAATCTGCATTGCCCTAGAAAGAGAACAGTGTTTGGGAGGATTTTGTCCATACAATATGCAGAAGACATTCCTTGGATCTGCAGTACAAATGTTTTACCATTATGTCTGTCAGAAGTACTAAGGCTCTTTTCTGAACAACTACTCTATGTACCCATTCGATTTTTAAATAGCTAGAAATATTTTTTTTAAGGCTGTGCACTCGTAGATTTGACTGACAGGAGTGGTTTTTGTCATAATTGCCCAGCAATGGTGCCTGAAAAGCCCTTAGATTTATTATCCAGTAGGGCAGTTCTCTGACCTATTTCTCCTATTTCATCAAATTTGTTTAGTTAAGCTGTTTGTGAGCCATGAAGGTGAATATCACTGGCTGCATGACATTCCTCTTGATCATTGCTGGAGTCAGAAAAGCCCCATGGTGAGTCAGTGTGGATTCATAAGAAGTGAACATATAAAGACACTAAATATAAAAGGTACATGAAACAGTCTGTGTTACACAGAAAAAACTACTAACTGTGACATTGACAAAGGAAGACAAGGATGACAAAGATGAAAGAAAAATGAAAAGAGTTTGGCCATCCTGTGCTCAAGAGCATTCAATACAGTTTATAAATATGATTATGTTCTAGAGGGGAAGGTTCTACAGCCACACCCAAAAAGTAAATATGTAGACAAAAGAAACAGTTCCAAAGCCAAAAGACTAAGAACTGAAAACCATGGAGGGCTTTTTAGGCAAGTACATTACCTTCACAGAGACTTAAAATTGTATAAAAATACCATGTTGTATTAGAGACATTAAAAATGCACAAAATATACAAACATATATGCATATTGCTGATCAGCCTAAATTTGGTTAGCATAAACCTGCTATACTCATATACAGGAGTAATGAAAAGTTATGATCAATAAGTCCTTGATTGGAGTCAATAGACGGTTACTGTTGTGGAAAATCCTCTACGTGTTTTGCCACAGCTGTGGCTTCATCAGGAGGAACATATTCCAGTAACTTACTGTGGATGATTGTAACCATATATGAATATAGCAGCAGCGATTATCCATTTGGAGTGAGCAAAATAGGACTGCAGAGGCTCCAATAGTCATGACCTTGGTTCTCCCTAAGGGGCGCTGGAGAAAACCGAGCAACAGGTAGAGGACTGGAATGGAGGTATTGCCTGTTAGTTCAAATAGAATAGCATATGTATTGAGGCTTTCCAAGATGAGCAGCAAATGTGCCTGTAAAAAGGATTCCAACATAGTGGCAAACAACAGGGGAGAAAAGAGTACTGAGTAGTCCATTAGCCTGTACCTGGGCCATGGGATTCTGATGCAGTGCGGAGATACAAGCCAACATTTCCGGCCGTAGCCCAATTCGACCCAAAATTGGCATAAGGAAATCCCAAGCCACCCTATCAAATGCCTTTTCAGCATCTGTAGATAAAAGTAGGGTGGGTTGGGATTCCCAAAGAACATGAGCCATAATAGTCAGAGTCCACCAAGAGCTGTCATGTGCCTCACATCCTGGGATAAAACCAGTTTGATCCATAGAAACAAAAATCGGCAGCAGGGGCATAAGTCGAGTTGCCAATATTTTAGAGTAAAGCTTAACATCAATATTTAGTAGTGAGATGGGCCTGTAACTTTGACAGCAAGTAGGGTCTTTACCAGGCTTTGGCAATACAGTAATGTGGGCTAGGGTTGTTTCAAGTCTCAAAAAGCCACCTGAAGCAAGGGACTTGGCATAGATAGAGGACTTATCGTTTTTCACTGGTGAGCTCCGCCTCCAAAGCAAACTGATCAAGAGCAGGAGGTGAAGACACATTATAAAGAGTAATTGCAAAAAAACTCTGCTATCTCTTTAGAGGAATGCACCAGACTGTCCAAGTCAGTCTTACTCTTAGTAATGAAGGTGGCTGATTGATTTTGACACAATGACCTGGATGAACACCTACTGGGTTTATTGCCCCATTTATAGTCATGGTGGCGTAGCCACATACATTTCTGAGCAGTTTTGGTGGGGAGAAGCTCCTTCAGTTCCTCTTGTTTCTTCAATAAATCCTGATAGTGGCTAAGCTGAAGAAAGTGTTTATGGTGACTCTCCAAAGATCTATTCTGGGACAGTAGGCCTTGCAATTTATGTTCAGACTCACGTTTTCATCCTAGCACCCAATTTGATCAAATTGCTTCTAATAACAGATTTATGTGCTTCCCAAACTGCAGTGGGAGAGGTGGTAGAGGAAACGTTGGCCCGAAAATATGCTTGCAGGTCAGATGGGAGCTGAGCCATAGCTACTGGGCATTGTAATAAAAAGTAATTAAGCTTCAAATTGTTATTTCTAGGGGATATTGAAGGTCACTGGAGAGAAGCCAGAACTGGCGAAAGATCAGATAAAACACTTTCACCAATAGAGGCTGATTTAAGAAAGTCTAGATTATGGTGATATAGAAAGAGCATGTCAATGCACGAATATACTTTATCAGTAGCAGAATAGTGGGAGAAATCCCGATCTTTAGGGTGCAAAAGTCTCCATGTGTCCACAAGCTGTGCTTTATGTAGTAACGATTTAATGAAAGCCAATTGGTTGTATGAGATACTTGAATGGCCCAAAGACACATCAAATGTGGATCCAATGCCACATTTAAATCACCAGTTACAATAAGCACATCTGAAGAGAAATCAAGCAAACAAGTGAAAACATGGGACAGGAAGGAGGCTTGACCTGGGTTAGGGCAATAAATATTAGCTTGGGTGCAAGGAGTATTGCCAAGAGTACCCTTTAGGAACAGGTATCTTCCCGTTTCTGTCTACACCGATGACAATGCCCTTGGCCCTGGAATAGACTATAAACTATAATACCAGGTGGGATAATAGTGAGAATAAAAAAGAATAACATTTTGTGAACATCGTCAGCAGGAGCACAACCCCAAAAGAGAAG
>NW_017307094.1:460203-479317 GCF_000935625.1 Nanorana parkeri
GGGGGGGGTACGTGGAAATGCTGAGAGCTATAGTGTTGTAGTAGAAAAATATAACTAGAGTCAACCATGGAAGGTGGCCCAATAAGCACAATCCTGTAGATAGTATCAAAGAAAAAAATAAACGGTGAA
This sequence comes from Nanorana parkeri, assembly GCF_000935625.1. Lineage (NCBI taxonomy): Eukaryota > Metazoa > Chordata > Amphibia > Anura > Dicroglossidae > Nanorana > Nanorana parkeri. The sequence continues at coordinate 460,333 of NW_017307094.1, forward strand.
ACAAAAAGCTAAACTCAGGTCCCAAGGAAAAGCTGTGTGGAGAAGGTAGTAAGACAAGCTAATGGCACAAAGCTCATCATGTAGGGATCTCACCCATTTCCTAAAAGAGAGCCAGGGACACCTCTTTAGAGGAGATCAGAGACAGTGAGAAAAGTAGGAAACATCTTCCCAGCTGGGTAGGTCAGGTACTGCAATTTCCAATTCTGAGCAGAAGGATTCCAATTTCTTAGGTAAGCACAAGATGACAGAGCGGCCACATTTCCTAGCAATTAGGCAGGAGGGAAATCCCCAATGGTATGTGATCTCAGCTGCATGAAGACGATCTAACACGGGGCATAGGGCACGGCGTCTGTCCAGGGTCTCCCTGACGAGGTCTGGGAAGATCTGAAACGTTGCTCCACCGATGTCATGCCGAACCACTTCCTCCTTTTCTTCAAAATAGTGGAAATGGCAAATTACATCTTGTGAGGCCGTAGGGAACAGATTATGTGGTCGAAGAGCACAATGCAGTCAGTCAAAGTGCAAGGGCGAAGTAACCGAGCGGCCCAAGTAGAGAGAGCTGTAGATCAGGATCAGAGGTGGCTTTTGGTAAACCTTGGACACAGAGGTTGTTATGCCGACTGTGGTTTTCCTGATCCTCAACTTTATACATGAGTGAGCGGTAAGAGAATGCCATGTGATGTTGAGACTCCAACACTTCTAAAGTGCTCTCTCATGCACATGTAGGCGAGAGAATGTCTAAAATATGTGAGCGAGGTCGGACTTAGTAAGAAGGTCTCTCACCACATCAGATACTTCCAGCTCAGCAGGTGGGTGATTAAGCATAGAGGGACTGGAGTCACAAGAAGATCCCTGTGAGCCAGGAAACAAAGTTGTGAGGAGCTGTTCTCAGGTGGCTTGGGGGAAAGAAGGCCATGAAGTAGGCCTCAGAGTGGCACTCGAGGATGGACCCACGTCTGAGGTAAGATAACACTTCAAAGGTCCAGAGGCTGGAGTTTTTTACCTGTCCACTCGGTGACCTTTCCTTCCCATGATAGAAATATTTTTGTGGACGAGTAAGCAGAACAAATCAGCAGTTTTTCGTTGGGCTCTACCAGGAGCTTTGCTTAGGTGCGACCGCTCAACGCCATACATATACCATGCCCCCCTAGTGTAGGTTTTTGTTCCCTACCATGGGCCATGGTGAAGCACAGTGGGTCCACTGGTGGAAACTGAACAAGTGATAGAGGTCTGATGCATCAAAAACTTAATTACTCTGTTATAACAAAATATTGCTCAAGAGAGAGGCGGGGCTAGCTTAGAAGATGTCCATCATCAGTAGCTGCACACTTGCAGTACAAAATCAGGTATTTTAACTGTTTACTTGCAGCATTTTTCTTTTGATAAATAATTTTTTATTTACTTGCAATGTATCTTCAACCTTGCTAGAAAAATTTGAGAGTTTGAAAGAAAATTTGAAGAGTCAATTACCAAGCACATCCCCTACCTGGTTTTCAAGTCAGAACCCTCTGCTCTTCTTGGAGTGTCTAATTTCTCCCTGTACTGGCCAAGCTCTTCCGCTGTTCCCTTCGCCTCCCTACATAGCGTCTTATGTATCAACCGGGTGGAGGAGCACAGGGGAATACTATAGAGTGTCACTTGAGTGTGTCTGCTGGGGCTGCTGACATCACATCCAAGACAGTGTTACCCAGAAGAAATCTCAGGGCTTATGGATGTCTAGGCTCCTACAGGTACATAAGATGCAAAATATACATTAAATGCCTAGGTAATCTTAATAGTGTAATCTTAATAGTTGGCAATTCTCACTAATTTCTTGGGACAATATCTGATCTTGCAATGTTTGCCCTTGCAGTCTCCCATGCAGAGATAACAGCTGCAACAGGCTGCTATTGCTTTGCAGTAGGGCAGCACATTTGCAAAGTGGTTAGTGGTTAATCTTCCTTTGTAGCGGTAGTCTGGTGCTGGAGCACATACACTCATCAGCACTGCCTTGTTTGTATGCTTTGGATAAATTGAAGCTTTATCGCTGAGGTAGGAATCCTACTTTTTAAAGGAAAGTAAAGTATTTAGGACTAAATCCTGGCATCCAACTGTAGGTATCCTGTGTTCCACATTGCCTATATTGCAGCCATACTGCTGAGTGGCCTTTATAAACCAAGGCCATTGTCTGTCCAAATGAAACATGCAGCCTGATTCTTGTAGAGTTTACAGTCCCACATAATCTACAGGGCTTAATTCTCATTTTTTCCTTCCCCTTTGCTAAATTGATTCTTTTCATTATGTCTTCACCCATTTCCTTTTGCGCTTAGTGTTCAGTTTTGGTTTATGCATATATAAAAGCATAATTTCTATAGGTTATTGCATAGAATTTTTTAATACATTTCTGCACCATTTTGCATGTTATTTTGAAAAGAAATGCCTTTTTTAAATTTAGTAATTTCTGTTTTTGCATTATAGAATTAGAGAGGCGTTTTGTTTTAACAAGACTTTTCATAATAGCGTGAAACCCATAAATAAAGAAAAAAAATGCACTTTGCACATTTGTGGCTAAAAATGTATGGCCTTTAGTTACAATATTCTGTACAATGTTAGGCTTAAGTTTGTATAAATCATCGATTTTCAACTGTATTTTGCAGTTTTGGCTTGCTCATTATCGTTACCACATTTCTCACTTAATTATTGTTTTTGTTTAAAGGTCAACCGGTCTATCCAAAACTTAGATTTTACCTGTTTGGATAGAAGCCATTGTAGCAGACTTACACGTCCCTTCCTCCGTGATCGGCGAGGGCTTCCGCCACGTCATCGCGGACTTCACCAGGCCCCTCCTCCTCTGTCTTTTTAAGCTGCAGGATTCAATTTACCAGTGTTCCAGCAATGGAGAAGACGCCAGGAACTACTGCTCCTACTCCGCATGCTGAACCTGCCTTATACCTGTCTCACACCTGCCTCAACCTCAAGCTTCACTCCCTTAACAGAGTTACTGGATCGTATACCTGCCTCACACCTGACTCAGACACCCTGATCTCTGCAGACTCTGAACATCGCCTCAATCTCAAATTTCACTCCCTTGACAGAGTTACTGGATCATATTTCCTGCATGCCAGTTCTACCATTGTGGAGCAGCACCCCTGACTGCCTATTAAGGTTACGTTGCACTTATCAACCACAGAGATCATTCACTACAATGGACTCTTAACAAGGCTACCTGGGGATAAGTTCCAGATTGATTGCCAGTGCAATACTTCTAAACCGCAAGTACTAAATATACCAAAATAAATACTAAATGACTGTCTATGAAATACTCCCTCTGCTATAAAATATCCTCTCACTGTTCTACTATCGAGTTGATTGCATGTGGAATATTCCTGATTGAAACTGATTATTTATCCATCTGCATTACTCAGAGGGAGTATGTGTGATGCACTTCCATCACTTGCAATTTGTTAGCCTGTGATACACTTCCCGCACTTGCATTCTGTTAGTCTCCAGGCAAGCTGGACATAACTCATTGCCTAAAGCAAGTTAAACCCCTCCACATCACATCCTCACTGTAAGTCATCGCACACAGGAGTGCCCGGGGTGTTACAGCCATCAAGTTGAATCATACACAGACTTTTTGAGAAGCAGCTTTAAAACCTTAAAAAATGCTGCAACACAAAAGCGACATAACAGGCATTAAAGCAGGCAATTTAAAGTAGAACTCCCAGGCTGACCCTCCAGAGTGTTCCAAGAGCCAAGTGTGTTTCCTGCAACAAGATGTCTACATTCAACCCATGATTCATTTTGTAGTCTTCACACTACAATTTTTGTTGTATTTCTCTAATGTTTAAATAGTATAATTGATGTAATGGTCTTAGCACCTTTTGTTTTTGAGTTTTCTACTTTGTGCATTGATAAGTGTTTGAGCTCCATCTAGTGCCCAGATAGTATTACTTTACTTAGTGATACTTCACATGTGTTTATATATTGTAAAAAGGAGCAATTTTGGTGCTGAAATTTGTACCTTTCCTGATTAAAATGCCACATTCTCTGCACTCATGACCAGAATTCCAAGGATTTGGTCATAGGCGTCTACTAATTTTTCTGTCTTCTCTACATGTTAACAATATGCTATGCAGAAAAACGTTGTTATTCTCTAATAAGCAAGACTGTAAACACAAGCCTGAAGAGTATGGCGGAACATGTAACCCCCCTTCATCCCATGCGGCAACACTGGGGCTTAAATTGGTATTCATAACCAGAACCCAAGGCATTTGGTCACAAGATCTCTGTTGGGTGAAGAAACAGAGTTCACATGATTCTCCCGGGCATCAAGACTTGTGATGATGTGGCCAGCATTGATAGGAGCTTGACCCATTTTTTCCAGGAAGGGAGAGTATTTTATCTCTGTTATTACTTTTTTACTTTCCATCCTATCCAGGAAGTCCTTTTAAGGTAATAAAAGAGGTAAAATACTCACATGATTAGTGTACTTCCTTCCATTGCTCAACAAACCACCACAGGTCCTTTCTCAATTTATTTTTTTGGTGTCTCATCTGTGAATAGGTAATAATCTGACAGGCTGGGAGGTTTCCCTCTCTAGAATGATCTTGCTCTACTTAATCATTTCTTTTTAAGCGGAAGTAAAACCTAAACATTTTTCATTTTTAATAGAGAAAGGGAGGGTTATACTCTCTGCTAGATTTTATTTCTGCTGTGTCCCATTTGGGGAATTTCTTTTCTGTTTCTATCCCTTAGCCACAGCAGGAAATGAGAGGAAATCCCTCCGAAATGATCCCTTTTTGTTGAAAATAGTCACCAGGAGTAATAGCTGGGTGACTCTCCCTAACGAAGACACAGCCAACAATAAAAACCGGACAAGTGTTCTAATCCCTCTCCTCTCTATCCAAAACTAAAAAAAGGTTTTGCTTTAGTTCTGCTTTAAAAAGATGCCAGTAAGGCTTTCTTAATTTCCTGTGTTCCTAGGACTCGATGTGTGCCTGTTCACCTTCTCCTTATTAAAGTTTTGGCTGTAGTCTGTGATGTTCTGATTTAGGGTACGTGTCACTGCTTACTGTTGTGTGGCTGATATTTGTCCAATCTTACCCCCATTTCCTGCCCCCACCTTGACCCAGCCGCTGTTGTACTGCTGCAATAACAGGTCTGGAGTAATGCAATCTTCCTCTGACACGTGACATGTCAGTTTACATCCAGACCTAACATGGGTCCAATAAGTTAATTTTGTTCCTCCTTCGCAAGATAAAAGAAAAAACTGAATGGACTCAGATGTCTCAAAAGTGACATTCATTCCGTACTGTTCTGTGCACAGACCTGTGCACAGATTCCCTGCTGATCGGAGCAGACAGGCGCTCGTGTGAAAAGAGCCTAATCCTGCTCCAAAGAAACAACTAGAAAGGTAAGAAATATTTTTTAATCACCCAACAATTCACCCAGCATACCTAAAAATTAGGGATGCACCGATACTTTTCGAGTACCAATGCCGATAGTTGGAATTTTCATGAGAACTACCAGGGTTGCATCGGTTGCAGCTGGGACCTAGCTATGGTGCTCCACCACTGTTCTGAAATCATTAGTTGATATTGTTTTAGAAAAACTGTCACATGACAATAAAAAATTTTGTATCTGTACTCGTACTTGTAAGTACTTGGGCAAGTACCAGTACTTGTACTCGCAAAACTGGTATCGGTGCATCCAACTATTTATATTTATAAAAACAAAATCATACATGAAAACAGAGATGTACAAATCCCAGGAGATCCATATAGTCCTTACATATGACAGCTGCCTCCCAACTTTTAAATTTTTCTCTAGTCTAGTCTTGGAGCTCGAAAAGAATCGGTACATGTACTTGTACTTGGTATCGGTGCATCCTTACTAAAAATAATTAAACTATTAATTAACCATATAGTGATGGTTAATCAATAATTTAATTATTTTTAGGTACGCTGGGTGAATGGAAACACATAAACATATAGAGGCTGCATAAGTGAAAATATATTTTTAAGCTGACTGTGGATGCAGATAGAAGGCACCTGTGCAAAGAAGCTGCATTCACATATCCGCTTTTGTTAAAGGAGAACTATGGGGTTAAGGCTTTTCCCCATAGTTCTCCTTAGGGTAATGGGAGGACACAAACTAGCGTCCTCCCGTCACCCTAGGCTCAGTATACCGCGAGCTGTAGCTCGCGTTATACTGAGACACCGCAGTATACCGCGAGCTACTGCTCGCGTTATACTGAGACGCCGCAGTATACCGCGAGCTGCTGCTGGTGGATCGGAGCGGGGAGGGGGGAATCCAGCCCCTCCCCTGTCACGGCAGAGAGATGTGACAGGATCGAGAGGTGAGTGAACGCTGATATGTGTTCGCTCACCTCCCGATCTACTGAGCCGACCTGTGACAGTCTCATTGTCACAGGCCAGCTAGAACTATGAGATGAGTGAAAAGCACTCACCTCATAGTTCTCCTTTAATGTGCTTCGGTTGTAGTGCAGTGCATTTTAGACATTTTATCCATATATCACCATTCATCTCTATGAAAGATGTACTAAACATATATTGAACTTTGTCTGAGGCTGAAAGGGCATGCACTAATCAATGACAAATAATGTTTGATTGACCTACTCAACTGAAAAGAATCAAAACTTAGGTTGAGATCCAAGTTAAAATATACAAAGAAACCAAAACATAAAAAACACAAAATAAGCACATTGCTTACAACATAGTGTCTATTAAAAACAAATTATATTTCAAAGTGAAAAATATAATAGTGCCAGACAATGCCAATCAACATCCTGCATATTATCTCTAAAAAAATGTTTATTTTTGTCTATAAACAGATAAACATTATGTGAACCTGGCTTACATCACTAGATCAGCTTTTTCTGTGTTCCAACATTTATATCTTTGATAATATTATAATTATAATAAATAGGTTTAGTTAAGACAGCCAGCTAGAAGAAAAATTATGTGTATAATTGTATATGGTAAGTGTAGTTTTTCTGACATTCAGTGGAGCCTGCACGTTCAAAAATTATACTGGGCCTTAAAATCAGCTACATCAATAGAAAGATATATTTTTGTATGAAAACAGTCCACACAAAGCTCATCCATACTATAGCTGTAAAATGTATTGTAAGCAATGACTTTTGCCATTTTTTGCCTATGGCAGGTGTAAATTAAAGTCAAATAGTGTATATGAAAATGAATGCCAATAACAAGAAAACCTATAGACAGTGTTGTCATACGTAGCCTTTAGTTTATTTCTTAATGAATACGTGCCATGTAACATCTATTACTATTTTATTAGTAACAAAGACATGGAAAGTAAAGAAAGATTAGGGGAGAATGCTACCATTTGTTGACTCCCAGATCACACACTAGGCAGTAATGCTTAAAGGAGAATTATGGGGAGAGTGAAATACACTCATCCCCATAACTAGAGCCGACGTATGACACTGAAGCTGTCGCACATCGGCTTTATAGATCGAGTATTAAGCTATCACATACTGCTGATTGCTGAGTTCTTGATTTGCTCCCTGCAAAAGAGCGGTGACTGACATCCCCTCTCCATTCCTCCAGCACTAACTGGATAGATGGAGGAGTGAAGGGGTGGGCACAGCTTGCAGAGCCAGCTGTTAATCATGTGGCGGGTTGGACCCTGACAATATTGTCTGGATCTTTCTTGAACACAGTGTGGCTCTGTGGTGTTAGCATATAGCAAGCAATAGCTTTGGTCTAGGGTCTAAAATAAAAAAGATATACTCACCCATTTCCACCTGGCTGCTACACTGGTTCGCCTCCTCTCCGGCTGGCTCCAGTGGTCTGATGACCCATGAGCCATCATGTCTAATACAGTGCGTTAGATGTGAGAATGCCGAAGGACATTTCATCACCAGTGCGGAGGGAGAGAGAGGTGAGGGATCTCTGCAGCAGTATCGGGTTTCGGGTGAGTGTATCCTCTTTATTCGTCCCCTAGAGAAAAATTAGCAGTTAACCCTTGCAGTGCAGGGGTAGCCTCACTGCGAAGGTTTATGTTTATTCCACTGGAGTTCTTCTTTAACCTATTAAGCTTCACTGTATATGTTGTACCTGCTCTCAACCTAGCATCTAGCCAAGTTAGAAAATGGCAGTGTCTCGTTGAAGCTTCTCATGCAGGTATTTTGCTTTGTCACAGATTCCCCTTAATATTGACTCTCTAAAATAGATTCTGTAGCTCCTCCTGCTTTGAACACTATGACTTTTATGTTTGTGCTGCAAACTACATTAAAAGGAAAGCTGTCTCGTTATGAAAATGCTAGTTGTCAGACTGAAGCTTCAAAACTTTGTGGGGTTGATTTACTAAAGGGAAATAGACAATTTGATTTGCAAAGTAATGTTCTCATAGCTTAGTCAATGTAGCGAAAATTCACTTTGCAAAGAATATCCGATTTTTGCTTGCCTGGGATTGAATAATGAAAGTCAGTAGAGCTTCAATTAATTCACTAACTTAGCAACCCCACTGACTCAGAGGAAGTATAGCAATAAGGATTTCTCACATCTATGGCTTTCACTTGCTGTGTACTGGCTCACAATCTGTGACCCAGAAATATTCAAGCCAAAATTTGTCAGGCGACTAGCATTTGAGAAGAGCATTAATACATAGCAACTCAGTATTGGCCTTAAACCCTTAAGTATTGATGGACTAGTGAAAGCAGATCTGTTACTGTTTAAGTCAACTGCATATGTCTCTTTGTATAAAGATTGGGTATCTTCGTACTAAACAAGTAAAGTAGTCTAGAGAAAAAAGTTTGAGAGGTTTCATTTCTCCTGTTAGATACTTAGGATATCAATCTGACTGAAAATCCAACAGGGATCATGGTATACTTTGGTAATGACTATTAGCTCCCAACTGTCCCTCATTTGGAGGAAATTACCCTCTTTTGCAACAAAAGCCCTCTGTCCCTCTTTCCTTTCCTCATCAGTTGTCCCTGTTTGTGCATTAGAGTAGAACTAAAGCCAATCTTTTTTTTGAAAAGAGTAAGGGAGGGTTATAACCCCTATCAGCTTAGAGTCCTATTAGATAAATTTCCCTTCACTTCCTGTTCAATGGCCACAACAGGAAGTGAAAGAAATAATGGTGGTCAGGATCACTAGAACTAGTGTTTCCATTGGTAGGTCTCCCATCTACTCCTGTTCTGATGCCAACCCAAAATGTGGGATTTACTTTTATTTTCAGTCACCAGAACAAATAGGAGGAATCTCCCTAACAGGGACACACACAGTAATATGAACCTGCCAGGACTTTTAATCCATCTCCACTCTATCCACTCTATCTCTCTTGCAATGTAATGTATATAAATTTGTAAAAATGAACTTTGCCTACCAAAAGTGTAATACTACACTAAACCTTTGAGCCAGCCTCTAAATTAGTGCATTTGTTTTTTAAGTCAGTATAAAGGAAGCAAAGTGGTATAAACAATTTTTTTGTAGGTTAACCTAATCATTTTTGGCATGTGCAGCTGGGGCCATGACAGGCGTGTGTCCTTTGACTATATAGTTTGTGCTAAAAGGTGTCTCTTTGTGAGTCATTTTGAATGGGACCCCAACACACTAAGGCACCACAGCTCAGATGCGCAGGCATTGCTGTGCACCACAATGTATTGTAGCATACTACCTTGTTTTGTGGTGCGCAGCATCAGAAAAAATGCTGCATGCTCTTTTTTGGTCCGTTTTTGGTGTATTAACTGCCTTTTATCTAAAATATCAGAGCAAGTAAAGAAGAAATATTTACTTTTAGTATAAATTATTTGTTTTTATATTACATATGTTTTTATACTGTACATATTTATTCATATTACTAGTAATTTTGCTCTTCTAAATTATTAATATAACTGTAAATACTGTTTACGACTATGCCAAACCTTTAGATGATCAAATTATACAGAGAGCCTGAAAAAGCTCAAATACGCAGGCTGAAGCTGGCCATACACATATAGATTTTCTGCACATTTTCCATGGTCATATGGAAAAAGTGAACAGCTATGCTAAACTGTGTGGATGGAGGAATCTCCCACAGGGCCAAGCTTCAGTAACCTGCCACTTGGCTCTCAAAATACCTAAACAATGCCTGAATCCAATCAGATTGTTCAGGTATTTTGACAGCCAGCAGGGCTGACTAGCAAGATACTGAATCTTGGCCCAGTGAGGGATTCCTCCAGCCACACATTTTAGCGTAGTTGGAGGAATCTGTCCTTTCAGATGAAATATGTTTCATCTGACCATAGACAATCTATAGGTGTATGGCCAGCTTAAGATTTGTGGAAAGGGCACACAGGTCAAGGCCCAAAGCAGTGCTGTTTTAGGGCCATGTCAGATGGGCAAAATCACCCTAATGGAGTTGCTCGCCACTTTCCCAGAGTGCTGCAGAATCACACTTACTACCCAGGAAGAGGTTTCTCACTGGTTTGGCCATTGAATTAGGGATTCCATAGGAAAAGTTGTCCCTTAGCAATCCTGTCAATGACGATCTTTTGCTTTTGTCGGGATCACTCATCTACCTTAAATAGTAAAATTCTTGTTTCATTACCTAATCAGTGTTTGATATGTAATTTTCATGGAAAATATACATTTTAATATTTTTATAATTTAAATGTGGAATAGAATTAGCTCAATAAAAGTGCCATGGAATGCACATTATTGACATTTGGCCCATATATTTTTATACACACTCTCTTAGTATAGTTATACTCATAGGATTGAATTATTATTATACCTATTTGTCTTATATGATAGGATTTGAACAGTGATGATTATTTTCTTGATGATTTATAATATTTTATTTTTTCCCAAACTTTGTTTAGATGGGAGGTTATGTAGATTTATCATTGCATGATTTTCTGGATTCGGTTAGGTTGGGATTATCTGTCACGTGTGTTAATGGATATGATGTTATTTCATACCTGTTCCCTATATATATATATGGTAATTTGTTACCTTGTATGTATCTAAGGCTTCACAAAGGGCATAGCATGCCTAAAATGCTTGAATCCAAGTTACTGAAATGTAGACATGTGCACCAGAAAAAAAAATTTTAGTTTTGATTCGGATTTTGCTTTATTTAATTTTTCGGAATTCGGGTCCGAAAGTCAATTCATTTTGGAATTCGGATTCGGCCGAAATTTGTTAGCGGAAATCCGTACAAAAGTTTGTTTCGTTTGTTCGTTGCAGCAAAGTGACATTTAAGAGGGAAAAAATGTTTTTTGTTCTCAAATGTCACTTTGCTGCAACGAAAGTTCGTCCAAAAAAACTAATCGGAAATTTGCAATCGAAAATTCGGATTTGTTTGCATTCGTTATACCTGTAATTCGGATTCGAATACATCCGAATCTCCGAAATGTTGACCGAATTTCGATTCGGAACGAAATGAATCGCACATGTCTACTGAAATGTGCTGCAAACCTTTGTTGCATGAATGCATACTGTTTGTGTGTATATATATATATATAACTAGTTTTTATACTCTGCATCATAAGTTATATAATTGGGGGGAAAAAACAACCTTTAGTTCTGTAGCGCAACTGCCATTCGGCAACAGCTGGTAAGTCAAGTACTGTCTTCTCTGCAGCATTTTTATTCCTTCTGAAACATTTGATGACAGGCCCTGCTGAATGTCAGAGAACACCAGAAGCTGTACTACATGCAGCAATGCCAATGAGAAGCTGCTGCTGGTGGATCGGAGCGGGGAGGGGGGAATCCAGCCCCTCCCCTGTCACGGCAGAGAGATGTGACAGGATCGAGAGGTGAGTGAACGCTGATATGTGTTCGCTCACCTCCCGATCTACTGAGCCGACCTGTGACAGTCTCATTGTCACAGGCCAGCTAGAACTATGAGATGAGTGAAAAGCACTCACCTCATAGTTCTCCTTTAATGTGCTTCGGTTGTAGTGCAGTGCATTTTAGACATTTTATCCATATATCACCATTCATCTCTATGAAAGATGTACTAAACATATATTGAACTTTGTCTGAGGCTGAAAGGGCATGCACTAATCAATGACAAATAATGTTTGATTGACCTACTCAACTGAAAAGAATCAAAACTTAGGTTGAGATCCAAGTTAAAATATACAAAGAAACCAAAACATAAAAAACACAAAATAAGCACATTGCTTACAACATAGTGTCTATTAAAAACAAATTATATTTCAAAGTGAAAAATATAATAGTGCCAGACAATGCCAATCAACATCCTGCATATTATCTCTAAAAAAATGTTTATTTTTGTCTATAAACAGATAAACATTATGTGAACCTGGCTTACATCACTAGATCAGCTTTTTCTGTGTTCCAACATTTATATCTTTGATAATATTATAATTATAATAAATAGGTTTAGTTAAGACAGCCAGCTAGAAGAAAAATTATGTGTATAATTGTATATGGTAAGTGTAGTTTTTCTGACATTCAGTGGAGCCTGCACGTTCAAAAATTATACTGGGCCTTAAAATCAGCTACATCAATAGAAAGATATATTTTTGTATGAAAACAGTCCACACAAAGCTCATCCATACTATAGCTGTAAAATGTATTGTAAGCAATGACTTTTGCCATTTTTTGCCTATGGCAGGTGTAAATTAAAGTCAAATAGTGTATATGAAAATGAATGCCAATAACAAGAAAACCTATAGACAGTGTTGTCATACGTAGCCTTTAGTTTATTTCTTAATGAATACGTGCCATGTAACATCTATTACTATTTTATTAGTAACAAAGACATGGAAAGTAAAGAAAGATTAGGGGAGAATGCTACCATTTGTTGACTCCCAGATCACACACTAGGCAGTAATGCTTAAAGGAGAATTATGGGGAGAGTGAAATACACTCATCCCCATAACTAGAGCCGACGTATGACACTGAAGCTGTCGCACATCGGCTTTATAGATCGAGTATTAAGCTATCACATACTGCTGATTGCTGAGTTCTTGATTTGCTCCCTGCAAAAGAGCGGTGACTGACATCCCCTCTCCATTCCTCCAGCACTAACTGGATAGATGGAGGAGTGAAGGGGTGGGCACAGCTTGCAGAGCCAGCTGTTAATCATGTGGCGGGTTGGACCCTGACAATATTGTCTGGATCTTTCTTGAACACAGTGTGGCTCTGTGGTGTTAGCATATAGCAAGCAATAGCTTTGGTCTAGGGTCTAAAATAAAAAAGATATACTCACCCATTTCCACCTGGCTGCTACACTGGTTCGCCTCCTCTCCGGCTGGCTCCAGTGGTCTGATGACCCATGAGCCATCATGTCTAATACAGTGCGTTAGATGTGAGAATGCCGAAGGACATTTCATCACCAGTGCGGAGGGAGAGAGAGGTGAGGGATCTCTGCAGCAGTATCGGGTTTCGGGTGAGTGTATCCTCTTTATTCGTCCCCTAGAGAAAAATTAGCAGTTAACCCTTGCAGTGCAGGGGTAGCCTCACTGCGAAGGTTTATGTTTATTCCACTGGAGTTCTTCTTTAACCTATTAAGCTTCACTGTATATGTTGTACCTGCTCTCAACCTAGCATCTAGCCAAGTTAGAAAATGGCAGTGTCTCGTTGAAGCTTCTCATGCAGGTATTTTGCTTTGTCACAGATTCCCCTTAATATTGACTCTCTAAAATAGATTCTGTAGCTCCTCCTGCTTTGAACACTATGACTTTTATGTTTGTGCTGCAAACTACATTAAAAGGAAAGCTGTCTCGTTATGAAAATGCTAGTTGTCAGACTGAAGCTTCAAAACTTTGTGGGGTTGATTTACTAAAGGGAAATAGACAATTTGATTTGCAAAGTAATGTTCTCATAGCTTAGTCAATGTAGCGAAAATTCACTTTGCAAAGAATATCCGATTTTTGCTTGCCTGGGATTGAATAATGAAAGTCAGTAGAGCTTCAATTAATTCACTAACTTAGCAACCCCACTGACTCAGAGGAAGTATAGCAATAAGGATTTCTCACATCTATGGCTTTCACTTGCTGTGTACTGGCTCACAATCTGTGACCCAGAAATATTCAAGCCAAAATTTGTCAGGCGACTAGCATTTGAGAAGAGCATTAATACATAGCAACTCAGTATTGGCCTTAAACCCTTAAGTATTGATGGACTAGTGAAAGCAGATCTGTTACTGTTTAAGTCAACTGCATATGTCTCTTTGTATAAAGATTGGGTATCTTCGTACTAAACAAGTAAAGTAGTCTAGAGAAAAAAGTTTGAGAGGTTTCATTTCTCCTGTTAGATACTTAGGATATCAATCTGACTGAAAATCCAACAGGGATCATGGTATACTTTGGTAATGACTATTAGCTCCCAACTGTCCCTCATTTGGAGGAAATTACCCTCTTTTGCAACAAAAGCCCTCTGTCCCTCTTTCCTTTCCTCATCAGTTGTCCCTGTTTGTGCATTAGAGTAGAACTAAAGCCAATCTTTTTTTTGAAAAGAGTAAGGGAGGGTTATAACCCCTATCAGCTTAGAGTCCTATTAGATAAATTTCCCTTCACTTCCTGTTCAATGGCCACAACAGGAAGTGAAAGAAATAATGGTGGTCAGGATCACTAGAACTAGTGTTTCCATTGGTAGGTCTCCCATCTACTCCTGTTCTGATGCCAACCCAAAATGTGGGATTTACTTTTATTTTCAGTCACCAGAACAAATAGGAGGAATCTCCCTAACAGGGACACACACAGTAATATGAACCTGCCAGGACTTTTAATCCATCTCCACTCTATCCACTCTATCTCTCTTGCAATGTAATGTATATAAATTTGTAAAAATGAACTTTGCCTACCAAAAGTGTAATACTACACTAAACCTTTGAGCCAGCCTCTAAATTAGTGCATTTGTTTTTTAAGTCAGTATAAAGGAAGCAAAGTGGTATAAACAATTTTTTTGTAGGTTAACCTAATCATTTTTGGCATGTGCAGCTGGGGCCATGACAGGCGTGTGTCCTTTGACTATATAGTTTGTGCTAAAAGGTGTCTCTTTGTGAGTCATTTTGAATGGGACCCCAACACACTAAGGCACCACAGCTCAGATGCGCAGGCATTGCTGTGCACCACAATGTATTGTAGCATACTACCTTGTTTTGTGGTGCGCAGCATCAGAAAAAATGCTGCATGCTCTTTTTTGGTCCGTTTTTGGTGTATTAACTGCCTTTTATCTAAAATATCAGAGCAAGTAAAGAAGAAATATTTACTTTTAGTATAAATTATTTGTTTTTATATTACATATGTTTTTATACTGTACATATTTATTCATATTACTAGTAATTTTGCTCTTCTAAATTATTAATATAACTGTAAATACTGTTTACGACTATGCCAAACCTTTAGATGATCAAATTATACAGAGAGCCTGAAAAAGCTCAAATACGCAGGCTGAAGCTGGCCATACACATATAGATTTTCTGCACATTTTCCATGGTCATATGGAAAAAGTGAACAGCTATGCTAAACTGTGTGGATGGAGGAATCTCCCACAGGGCCAAGCTTCAGTAACCTGCCACTTGGCTCTCAAAATACCTAAACAATGCCTGAATCCAATCAGATTGTTCAGGTATTTTGACAGCCAGCAGGGCTGACTAGCAAGATACTGAATCTTGGCCCAGTGAGGGATTCCTCCAGCCACACATTTTAGCGTAGTTGGAGGAATCTGTCCTTTCAGATGAAATATGTTTCATCTGACCATAGACAATCTATAGGTGTATGGCCAGCTTAAGATTTGTGGAAAGGGCACACAGGTCAAGGCCCAAAGCAGTGCTGTTTTAGGGCCATGTCAGATGGGCAAAATCACCCTAATGGAGTTGCTCGCCACTTTCCCAGAGTGCTGCAGAATCACACTTACTACCCAGGAAGAGGTTTCTCACTGGTTTGGCCATTGAATTAGGGATTCCATAGGAAAAGTTGTCCCTTAGCAATCCTGTCAATGACGATCTTTTGCTTTTGTCGGGATCACTCATCTACCTTAAATAGTAAAATTCTTGTTTCATTACCTAATCAGTGTTTGATATGTAATTTTCATGGAAAATATACATTTTAATATTTTTATAATTTAAATGTGGAATAGAATTAGCTCAATAAAAGTGCCATGGAATGCACATTATTGACATTTGGCCCATATATTTTTATACACACTCTCTTAGTATAGTTATACTCATAGGATTGAATTATTATTATACCTATTTGTCTTATATGATAGGATTTGAACAGTGATGATTATTTTCTTGATGATTTATAATATTTTATTTTTTCCCAAACTTTGTTTAGATGGGAGGTTATGTAGATTTATCATTGCATGATTTTCTGGATTCGGTTAGGTTGGGATTATCTGTCACGTGTGTTAATGGATATGATGTTATTTCATACCTGTTCCCTATATATATATATGGTAATTTGTTACCTTGTATGTATCTAAGGCTTCACAAAGGGCATAGCATGCCTAAAATGCTTGAATCCAAGTTACTGAAATGTAGACATGTGCACCAGAAAAAAAAATTTTAGTTTTGATTCGGATTTTGCTTTATTTAATTTTTCGGAATTCGGGTCCGAAAGTCAATTCATTTTGGAATTCGGATTCGGCCGAAATTTGTTAGCGGAAATCCGTACAAAAGTTTGTTTCGTTTGTTCGTTGCAGCAAAGTGACATTTAAGAGGGAAAAAATGTTTTTTGTTCTCAAATGTCACTTTGCTGCAACGAAAGTTCGTCCAAAAAAACTAATCGGAAATTTGCAATCGAAAATTCGGATTTGTTTGCATTCGTTATACCTGTAATTCGGATTCGAATACATCCGAATCTCCGAAATGTTGACCGAATTTCGATTCGGAACGAAATGAATCGCACATGTCTACTGAAATGTGCTGCAAACCTTTGTTGCATGAATGCATACTGTTTGTGTGTATATATATATATATAACTAGTTTTTATACTCTGCATCATAAGTTATATAATTGGGGGGAAAAAACAACCTTTAGTTCTGTAGCGCAACTGCCATTCGGCAACAGCTGGTAAGTCAAGTACTGTCTTCTCTGCAGCATTTTTATTCCTTCTGAAACATTTGATGACAGGCCCTGCTGAATGTCAGAGAACACCAGAAGCTGTACTACATGCAGCAATGCCAATGAGTTGTCCTCAAGCAATAGCTCTCCAAAGCACATGCAACGTGGCTTCATTGTTTTTGTTCACTATGGGCAATCATATTTTAATATGATTCAGTAGAGCTTAAAATTCCCTTTTTTTTTTAAAAGAAAAACAAAACAGCAATTTTGATAAACATTTGAAAATAGAAAAATAAAAAAAAACTGAACTGAAACTGCAATAACTTCCATCATTACGTCCATTTTGACATCTTTGTCTTCATTCATTACAGTGCATTGGCAGAAGTATAAATGTGAGATGCAGGAAATATTTTGCTTCCAGCATGCTGTGCCATTAAAAACCAATATTTATGGAAGACCTTGAAATGATAACCAGTAAATGAGCCTAGAACAAATTTCTACATTAAATTAGACATTACATGATTTTTTTTCTTTTTTCTTTTTTTATACTAAAGGTGTATCATGAAAAAATAAAATATAAGCCTTCGGCCATAAAATTAACTCTAACATATCTTTTAAAACATAAAACACTAGAACAGACAGTGTTTAACCCTGTGCAGTGTGCCAACCCTATAGACTGTGCAGTTCTGTTTAAGTGCAGGATAAAAATCCTCTGGTATGGCTTCCACAACCACATGCGTTAACATATGTTTAGCTTCTGGGACACTTGAAATTAATTTTCCAAAATGATTTCTGCAGTGTAGATTTCAAAATAAATTCCTTGTGAGTAATCATTTTGTTCACTGAAGATTTTTCTAAGCCCAGGCCTAATATTGGAATTAGCAATGACTTAAAGTTTCCCCAAATATTTTGCCTGCTGTGTAAAAAGCCAAGTCATGTTTATTTCACGAAGAAGGGGAAAAAAATAACACACAAAAAACTAGTCTTTCTCTGTAAAGTAATCAGTGGATGCCTTGCTTATAAAGCTAATGCCTTTTGTTCCCAAGGGACTTGTCTTTGCGGAAGTAGGAACAGAATGAAGAAGCTCAGCTAAAATGATGACATTTACAGGCTCTTTTACTCTTCTTTATCTGGAAAAAAAAAAGAAAAAAAAAAGCAAGAGTCACTTTTGAGTTTTTAGCTCCATGTGTTCTCCTTCTGTGAAAAAAAGCTGCTGGGAAAGGAAACAGAGGTATGTGTATAAAATAATATGAAGAGGCAGATATATAAATATTTTGCTCATCTGGGTGAAAGCCGTTCGCACAGCACTACTGTCACTATATGGAGCCAAGGGGCATAGAAAATTCCTATGCTCCTCACCGCCATATAGTGGAGTTGTGTTATTGGAAAGGCATTCACCCAGCTATATTCTGAGCAGAAAGTTTTTAAATCAGCCCCATGGTGTATTTTAAAGTAGATTATTATACATAATACTGATCATGGTGTTATTGAAGCAGAACTCCAGGCAAACAGCTCAATTCACAAATGAAATACATATACGTGTACTGTTTAACCTGCCAAAATAATTTGTATTTCTGTCTATTAGCTTCTGAGATTTACACAGCTCTGCCACACAGCACAGCCCTGTCTGGCAAGAAAGGATATCTGATTTTCCTCTGCTGCAATTCAGTGACACTTACAGGCCTTGACCCCCTCAGCTTCTGACAGTGACAGTGAGAGGAGAAGGAGCATACAGATGAGTTCATCTTTGCCACTCTGCTCTTCTTTCCTATCAGCATGCTCCTTCCCTATAGCACAACTGATTGGCTAGGGAATCGCTTCTCTCTATCTCAGTTAGTGCTCTGCTGTACAGGGGCTACAACTGGCTAATACCAAATCAAATTTAGGCATTTGCACTGTTTAAATGGATTTAAGTATGTATTAATGAATACAGAGCTGCTAAAACTTTGTGTCTTCTATATCTGCCTGGAGTTCAGCATCATCC
>NW_017307094.1:479385-513001 GCF_000935625.1 Nanorana parkeri
CCCCCCCCCCCAAAAAAAAAGCTAAGAATGTTACATATAGTATAAATAAACAAAAAAAGCTAACAATACTTGGTGGACAAATGTTTTATAAGGGGTACAGAGACTGATTTACTAAAGAAGTAGAACATTTTCATTTTGCAAATAATAAGGTGACGCTATGTTGCCCGGTCACTTGCAAGCAGAATCCATTATTTTTAATTTTCCTTGCACAGGATTGGGTATTTAAAATGAACAGAGCTCTACCTTATTAATTTTAAGTGCATGTAAACCCAGAATGTATCTTTCAGGTCTATAAGAGGCATGTGCACACTTGACAGGAAGCCCAACAACCAATTGAAGGAGTGTTCAGGGCAGGACAGCAAACTGCAAGACAGCAGCTTATTGTTATCAGCCTGAAACTGGAAGTGCTATTACTGGCAGGATCTCCAAGCAAGAAGCTTTGCAATAGAGTCACACAAAAAAAAGGCATTTGCTTAAGAAAACTGTTTACAATGAGTCACTATGCCAAACACACTGACAATAGATTTGGGGTTTACATACAGTTTAACCCTACCAGCAAAGTGTGTCTGGTCATTTGGAATGGTGTACTCAGTTTTGTTGGATTGATGGGTGATCGGGGCACCACATACCTAATATTGAAATTTTTTAGGGTGCCGACATATGAATTGAAAATTTTAACCAATTTATTCTGTCAAAAATAAAAAAATAAAATCACACATATAAAGTTAAAAAGTGCAACAGAATAAGTTCCCCAATTTTACAGGGATACTTACATGAACCACCTTAACATTATGCTCTTTCTAGTATCTATCATATATAGATATTAGGGGATTTATCAAAACTGGAGCAGACAAAATCTGGAGCAGATGTGCAAGGCAACCAATCAGCTTCTTTCTTATTTTTAAATCTTAACTGAACAAACTGAAAAGAGAAGCTGATTGGTTGACATGCACAACTACCCCAGATTTTGTTTGCTTTTGATAAAATGATAAAGTACCCTGTAAAAAAAGAAGAAGAATACTTACTGACTGTAGTTTTTGCTCTGCTGAGCTATGGAGGCTACTGGGAGGTACTGTACTGTGCAGAAACTCTTACATACCCTGCTTCATTTTTTGCTTCATTCTCTATTTGCATACATACTTATATAGTTATGCATGTATTTATTTTCATCAACAGCAAAGCCTACCTTTTTTATGGTGGCCAATTGCTGTTGGTGATGGAGGGCATGGAGAACTGCGCAACCCTGTTGTCACCAATTTGCTTTCTGTAAAAGTGAAATTGCAAACAAAAACAACAAAAAAAGTTTGTTATGTACAATCCCAGCAAAACAGGGACACATTTTTTTAAATAAATGTGAATAAAGATTATTAAATCAAGCCGTTCATATTATCAATTGGATTTTTAGTCATAAATAGATGTAGAGTATCACAGTATCATCTCCTGCTAAATAGAGCTGGGAGCTAATTAAAAACTATTTAGTTTTTAGTTTTGGATAGAGTGGTAAGCAGTTAGAGCCATTGTCAGGTTTTTAATATTGTCTCAGTCACTCTTTAATTGTCCCTATCACCAAAGTCCTGAGGAATGAAAGTGAAGGTAAATCCAACATTTTTAGTTGTCACCAGCACAGGAATACAGGGGAAATCTTCCAATAGGGATATGAGTTCACTTGAAACTTTCTTAGCGGGGCTCTCCCTCACATTGACAAAATATCCCCGTACTTACGGTTAACATGACATTAAACTCAGAATATGCCTCTTGATCTGATCATCTTCTTCCTACTAGTAGTTTTCAGCAGTCCCTCCAGCTCTGGTGCTGATCTCTGATTCAGCGCAGACTGCTGTTACTTCCTGTCCCACGGAGTCTGTCCGGCGTGTACGCTCACGGCTGTGTGCATTGACTTACACTGAAGCTCTTCTCCTCTCCCTATCAGTGATCTCCACTGTGCATGCACCTGCACACATCCTCCTGTACGGCCACTCGGGGAAGCTGGATTCTGCAGCCGAGAGCGAGTGGTGGAGACAAAGGTACGTTTTTACCTATTTGCCATATACTGTATCTACTGCTTGCTAGCAATAGATATATGTAAAAAAAGAGACTTTAATACTACTTTAGGTCTATAGGACAGGGAGGAAAGAAATATCTCCCTCCTCTACTCTATCCAAAATGTAAAAAAAAGTTTTGGCTTTAGATATATATCATAGAATGGCGATTTCATGGAATACAACTGTATGCATTAAGGTTGAATTCCAGGCAAAAATTAAAGCCACAAATTGAGTTAGCTCTGTATTCATGAATACATCAATAAAATTATTTGTTTTAAATGCAAGCTGTGGAAGTGCCAAAATTTGACCAGGTATCAGCCTCTTGCAATCCATGTACAGTCTGTACAGCGTAGCTTAATGAGCGGAAGGATGAAGCAGCACAAGCAGCTATTGTGCGATGCAATGCAATGAGCATGCTGATAGGAGGAGAGAAGTGGATGATATAGAGATGAGCTCATAAGTGTGCTGCTTCAAAGGAGGAAATGGGGTGAGGACCATGATAAAAGTGAAACTGCAGCAGAGAAAGGTTAAGTCCCCTCCATGTTAGATGCGGCTGCACTGTGGGGAAAAGCTGTAAAAAATCTTAGGACTGGATGGACAGAAATACAGACCCTTTGGAAGGTAAAACAGCTCTCTAATATGTGTTATGTGTACTTAGCTGTTTTAACTCAGATTTGCTTTAACTGTAAAAGTGGAAACAAATAAAACAATGTCCTGTTGTATTATATACTGTGACTACATGACCCTCAGGGTTATTCTAAGGACAAAGCTACTAAGTAGTAGTCATCCTATGCTCCACACAAGGTCTCAGTTAGTACATGTATTTATTTCCAAATCATGGACTAGACGTTTGGACAGCAGGTGAATCAATGTGCTACCATAATAATGTGTAGACACCTTTCCAAGAAATGTAGGCAGTCATAGAGTTTGCTGGCTATGTTTCAGAGGCCTGGAGTTTAAATGTAAGCTCTTTTACTTTAAAATCTGTTTGACAAAGGCTGTCAACAGGGATGCCAGAGAGCTTGATTTATGTAAAACCTGGAAATCAAGTAGGAATAATGTTTTACGTACCACACAAAACTGAATCTTAAAGCATAACAAGTGGTGAGAGTAAAATACACTCTTCCCAATAGTTGAGCCAGATTGTGACACTGATGCTGTCACATGCTGGCTCTATAGCTCGAGAACTGAGCTATCACAAACTGCTGATCACTCAACTCATGGCTTCTCCCTACAGAGATCAGAGGGGGTGACACCAAAATGACTGACAGTGCTCTCTGGGCCTACTGTGTGCTACTGGATTCAACGTATTATCTAAGACAGACCTTACTCATGGTGATTCAACTACTACCAGGGATGTTCCAGAGACACTGGAGCCCCACATAAACCTCTACTGGCCTGCTGCCAAACCCAAAATGTTTCAGTAATTTAAGGTGATATTGCTGGGAACAATGGAGTAACACCTGAACCTCCACTGGTTCAGACAGAGAAAACACGTGGACCTCTGTTGTAATGGAAGCTACTTCTGCCTGCTGTTTGTGGGTGAAGTCTGAGCTCCATTCAGGGACTGTCACCTTAGACAGTTGCTATTCCAACTGGCGGTTGTTGGGTATTCCAGCTTTCCTTACCACTGTTTTGCTGTTTGAAATACCCGTTAATCCTGTCATAAATCCTGAGTCCTTGCAATTTAATGTCCACTGTCAGAAACCACCTGCTACTGCGCATGCGCGGGGTCCAGTTTTCCATACTGCGGGTAAAAAGGTACCTGCGCGCAAGCATGCGCCACGAAACAGCCGCTCAAAAGCATGCCAAATGGCTCACGGGAAGTGATGATGCTTCCTGATAGATCTGCCTATTTAAAGCCAGCCTACCTGACTCCGAGTTTCTAGATTGTCTTCAGCTTCCCCTGTGTAACTTGTGCTTCTGATGACCTTGCTGACTTTGACCCGGATTATCCTTGACCTTGTTGTTTGCTGCCTGCCCCTGACCTCCTGCGTGCTCACTGGACCTGCCTCTGTCCCCTGCCTTTGTACCTCGCTGCCTGACTGTATTGACCCCTGGCTTGTTTGACCTCGATCTTGGATCCTGCTGTGCACTCCGCTGCCTGTCTGGCTTTGACTACAGCTCAGCCTGACCCGGTCCATGGCCGAAACTATGGTTGCACAGATACCACGTACAGTACTCGGTACAAGTACGAGTACATGTACCGATACTTTTGAGCTCCAAGACTACACTAGAGAAAAATTAAAAAATTAGGAGGCAGCTGTCATTTGTAAGGAGCACACGGAGCTCCTGGGATTTGTACATCTCTGTTTTAATGTACGATTTTGTTTTTATAAATATAAATAAAGGGATCCACAGATACCAGTTTGGCGAGTACGAGTACTGGTACTTGCCGAGTACTTACAAGTACGAGTACTGATACATTTTTGTTTATTGTCATGTGACAGTTTTTCTAAAATAATACAGACTAATGATTTTAGGACAGTGGTGGAGTGCTAGGGCCCGGTCCCAGCTGCAACTGCTGCAACCCTGGTAGTTCTCATGAAAATGCCAAGTATCTGCACTGGTACTCAAAAAGTATCTGTGCATCCCTAGCCGGAACTCCAGCTTGCACGGTGTGATCATCACTGGCAACTGTGCCAGTCGCTGTCCACTCTGTTCCCAACTCCAGAGTCTTTGGGACACGAGGTGCAAGGGAAGCCTCCTCCCTACATTCAGTCTCCACCAAGGTACGTGATATCCACTGAGCTGAAATCTCAAACAATGTTATCGCTTTTCTCTGATATTCTCTGTTAACTATAATGGAGATAAGGGGAGGAGGAGGTTCTTTTAGCCTAAATTATTACATACAATGGGGTTAGTGTGTTTTGTCATCCTAGGACAGGAAGTGTGCGGCTGGCAGACTCACTGGGTAAAAATAATTCACCCACCATGTCTAAGGACTGGAAGGCTGCAATATATTACATTTTTATTTTTAGGTTTAGATATACTTTTAAGTGGTTTTAAGTGGCTTTTAAGCAACTCTGTTGCTTAAAATCCAAAACACCAAAACAACAGTTACCTTTAAGAAGAAGTTAGAAAAAGAGGAACGTAAATACATACCTCTGTCTGCCCTGCGTAACCCACTCTTGATCAAGAAAAATCCTGGAAACTCTGAAGAAATTGACACTTGTAGGAGGCTTGATTTGCTTTGTACCCCAATGAACATAGTGGTTTCTCTTGCCAACCCCTACAACACTACAGGACATGCTAATGTTGCTCTCAACAAAAACAGGGTGCCTCTCACACCAAGGGCCTATGATTGAAGATTAATATGTCTCAAGTCTAATGGGAGTGCCAAACAAACCATCTGAGAATCCAAAACCTTTTAATAATTGTATTGGTTCACAAACAATAACACAGCATTGCCAACATGTTTTGAAGGCCTGAAAGACTTACCCCTTCATCTGAGCTTAAACATATTGGGTAACAATAAGGAGCTCACGTGAATCACCAAGAGTCAATTACTTA
Source organism: Nanorana parkeri (assembly GCF_000935625.1). NCBI lineage: Eukaryota > Metazoa > Chordata > Amphibia > Anura > Dicroglossidae > Nanorana > Nanorana parkeri. The sequence continues at coordinate 484,941 of NW_017307094.1, forward strand.
CTGTAAACGATATTGCCAGAATCAGTGAATCAGCAAAAGTAAACAGGAATGCATGAACTGTGGATCTGTGTGTGTGTGTAGTGAGGGGACTGGCAGGATCACCAGGTATTCAGTAGGGTTTTCCAACATACATTAATAAAAGCTTGCATTTTCTCTAATGTTGTGGACAGAGTTAATTATTTCACATTTACATACACTTTAAAGTTTAAATGTTTACTTGAAATCTCCCTAGCAGCGATACAGATGGAACCAAAATCCTGACAAAAGCCTTCTCTTTTTCTGCTCTATCAAAAATGAAATAAATAATTTTGGTTGGAGTTGAGATTTCAACTCCCTAAATGCTATTTATACTTCAGAACTCCAATAAACTAATTAAAATGCATGGCTAGATGATCTTGGTAATACTGCAGAAGAACAAAGGCAAAAACAACTTGAAATGACCCTTTAAACTAGCAAGCCGATCAGATTTTGATTTCTTAAAGTAAAGCTTTGCAACAACTATGTAATCTGAAGTATAAACTATATCTAAAGTAAAAACTTTTTATTTTTATTTTGGATAGTGGAGGAAACAGTAAAAAGCCCATCAGTTTTTTATTTTTATTTTAATGTTTATCATGTCTACCATTCAAGAGATTTCCATTCTGTTCCTGTCCTGTGGACACAGCATAAAGTGAGAGGAAATCCACCCAAAATGAGATAAATCTCTTAGATGGGTGACACCAGAAAATTGTCCCCATTGGATGATTTCCCATCTGTTCATTTTTTGATAACAAAATCAGAATTTTTGCTCACTGACAATGGTCACTAGGACAATGAAAGTGATATTAAAGTCAACAGGGTTTTAAGTTATCTCAAATGCTGATTAAGTCACTTACACTGGGTGCTGCTCCTTAATGTTTAAAAGTTTCAGTTTCATACAGAATCAGCTGGTCCCCTGAGCACTGGCTCTGATATCCTATTTTAGCGTGGCTCCTTTCTGAAGCAGAGCTCTATGGAGTCACCTTTGTGTGTGCTAATAAGACATTCCCCTCCCCCCTGCTCCCCTTTCCTTTCTCCTCTCTCCTCTAAGCTAGTAGATGAATCATTGCAGGAACTTGTGCTGTCTTTTGAGATCTTGTACTGGATAGGAAGTTTAGGAAAGCTAAGCGGAGAGCTTGGCACCAGCTGTTTATAATCATGATGACTGAGGTGCTTGATCAAAAATATAAAGAAATACTTTGCAGGGCAATGTATATTTGTTTGATCTGGATTCATTATTGGAAAAAATGTTTAAGCGTTTAATACTACTTTAACCACTTGAAGACCAGGTGTTTACACCCCCTTCCTGGCCAGGCCATTCTTCAGTATTTAGCACTGCAGTACTTTGGCGCACATTTATTCCGTCATACAATGTTGTACTGTAATGGATTTTATACAATTTATTGGGGACAGATAGAGCTTTCTTTTGGTGGTATTTATTCACCACTGGGGTTTTTATTTTTTACTATATTAAGGAAAAATTACTGGAAATGTTGCAAAAATATTTTTACATCATGTTAGGAAACAATTATTATTACCCAATTATTTGTTAAAATAAAAAAGACGGGGTCACGTCGGGTAAACAGACACCAGGTGACGAGAAAGCATGGAGCAATCTGGCCAATCAGGAAGCCGGGAGCCGTGTAATAACAGGGTGCCCAGCTTCCTGATTGACCAGAAAGCCGACTCCATGCTCCCTCATCATGAAGTGATGAGGGAGCATGAAGTCTGCTTCCCGGCCAATCATAAAGCCGGGCAGCGCGTCAAGTGACGAGGGAGCATGGAGCCAGCTTCCCGGGCCAATCAGGGAGACGGGCAGTGTGTAATGACTCGCTGCCCAGCTTCTTGATACCGGAAGTATCAGGCTAGGCATCGAGTACTCGCCCAAATACTCGGCATCGGCACTGATACCCATACTAGTATGGGTATCGGTGCATCCCTAATAACTATGTCAGCTCTGAGCTTTTTTGCATATTTGTGAGCTATAAAAAAAACAGAGTACTTTTAAAAAAACTTAAAACAGTCTACCAAATAAAAAAACATATAGGTCCTTATATATCCTTACTCCTTTTCACTAAAAATCCCATTGCAATGCAGCTCTGCATATTTAAATAAAATCATCTGACAATCATTAGTTAAAAAAACATATTTTGCTTTTACTTTGTTACTGGTTTTTTTCCTAATGGAGTGAGGCACTGGGAATCTAGCCCTAGCCTTACAGATGCATCCTGGAAAGGCTACATCACCAGTGCCTTCATGGATAATCTCATATATGCACTGCAAAATCTAGAGAGATCTCAGGGGAAAGGCATTTTTTCCCTCTGAGATGATGTGCACTGTCACATGTTCCAGGAGCCAGACCCAGAGCTCCAGCAGGTAAGGGGCAATTGATTCATCTACGTGGCCACCAAGAGAAGAATGGGGAGGAAAAGATAAATAAGGATAAATGAAGAATAAAAGCCTGAAATGATCTATACGTTTTTGCATTTAGATTGTCTTTACTAAACATTTCTAAAGGTGCCTTTGTTGTCACTTTAGTTTCTCTTTAACAAAGACATGTCATGTATATATATATATATATATTGTGGCAGCGGGCAGATAAAAATGTCTGGGTATAGCCAGGATGGCAGATCTGTATGGCCCAGTTTCAGGTGTAATACTGAAGTTCTTCCGCTAGGGTTAGGTGTTGAGAGGGCTGGAGGTTTAAGGTGCCCATACAACTATTGGCCCATTTTCATTTGCGATTGCCTTTTTGTCAGATATTCGCAAGGTTGATAGGCAGTGTACAACCACAAATACTGTACAATCGTACAATCATATGACTTTTGACTTTCCTAGAAAACTTCTGTCGAATTGTACGAAGTTCGCAAGATTGGTGGCGTTTTCGTACGTCAAAAATTGCACGATTAAAACTGCTCATGCGCAAATGGCAGGACTAGTCTGAGAAACAATCAGACAAAGCTAGAGAACCAGTGTGTAAAAACGGCCAGACGCTGAAAGTAAAAGCCAAGAGGTTGCAAAGTACTGTCGGTACAATCGGTTGGAAAATTCCTGCGAGGGAAAACCTGTGTGGACCTTTGAGTGTTTAAATCAATAAAAGTGGGCAAAGAAGCCCTAAAAAGAAGACTTAAGCGAGTGGAAGTGTCCTTAATGCACTACAGTTTGGAGCTAATTCTCACAATACATATATATATATTACGGATTTCGGATCCAAATTTTGTATTTCGGATAAAAAAAAAACTACCATCAACTCCAATATATTAACAAAGGTATTTTGCTTTTTAACTTCAATATAACGAATGTTCATAACGGAACGAAATTCCGTCAACGGAATTTCGTATTTCCTGCCTGTATTGTAATGCAACTCTCAGCAGCACAAGAGAAAACCTCTGATTGGTCAACCAAACAAAATACGAATTCCGTTAACGGATTTCGGATCCGAATTTTGGATTTCGGATAAAAAAAAACTAATCAACTCCAATATTAACAAAGGTATTTTGCTTTTTAACTTCATCATAACGAATGTTCGTAACGGAACGAAATTCCGTTAACGGAATTTCGTATTTCTTGCCTGTATTGTAATGCAACTCTCAGCAGCAGCAGTTCCGTATTTCGGATAAAAAAAAATCTTGTCATGTTGTTCAACCTCATTTACAGGGGTAATATTAGTGGTATCAGGGGCGGGCCTATCCAAGTTGATACCACGTCACACCAGGAAGTAGCAGAGGACTGAGACGCTTGTATTTTACCGGCCGGATCTTCTGTTTTAAATTGTGAGTCACTTATGTTTTTATTAATAAACGTTTATGTATACTGCACCATGAGGAGATTTCCTTTTTAATTATATAAATCGCATTGGACGTAACATTACTGAAAGTAACATCCGGGATGTGGACCCGCTGATTCATCATCTCCGCTAATCGCCCCGAGGATAAAGTTCCAAATACTAACAACTACTTACAAAGCCACCCACAACTCTGCCACCGGCTATATTTCAAACATTGTCTCAAAGTATCACCCTAACCGTCCCCCCAAAGACCTCCTGCTTTATAGCTCCCTCATCAACTCATCCCATGCTCACCTACAGGAATTCTCTAGAGTCTCTCCCATCCTCTGGAACTCCTTACCCTAACCTGTCCATCTATCTCCTACTCTGACTGCCTTTAGGTGTTACCTAAAGACTCATCTCTCCAGGGAAGCCTATCCCACCTCAAACTAACCACTGCACTATCATGTTCTCAAAAAATTCCTCCCCACACAGCTACCTCCTCATGTATCACTTGCCCCTCCCTTTTAAATTGTAAGCCCTTATGTGCAGAAAAGATAAAAGTCTATCTCCAAGGGCAGGCAATAAATAGACTTTGTGCTAAAGTTCTACTTTCTGTGCTATTTTTTAAAGAATTAATAAAGGTATGCACAGATTCTCTTGAAATGGATTGTACATTTAACACTGATCAGGTATTGTGTTTGCTGCACATTATCTAATTGTTGTTTTAAATTTTCTTCCCAATTACAATGTGCAAAAATTACACACAGTATTATAAGGAAATGTTTACCTTTAAGTAACCCTCTCCCGAGTCCCCACCTCAGACCGCTTCTTTAATCTCAGACACTATTCTAAGCTAACCCCTGATTTTCCTTCCAGGTGCTTATGCAAACTTCAAATGGAACATTTTGTTGGAGCAATGTCCAATTAAGTCTATGGGACATTATTAAGCAGACACAAGTAGTGCCAAATTAGATTTTGCTGGCTGTGATGTAAACAATGCAGGGGGCCACCACCATCATAAATAAGCACCTGGGTGGGGTAGTTTCAGTTTGGATAGTTTAGGGTGCTAGGGAGGGGGGTTGGTGGCTTTTTAGTTTAAGTGAAGACAAAAAATTTTTATACAGTAGAGGAGGGTTATAACCCCTGGCAACTTTTGTTGCCATCTGTGTCTTATTGGAGAATGTTGCCTTTACTTTCTGTCCGATAGCAACAACAGGAAGTGAGAGGAAATCCCTCCAAACAGAGTGAAATCCCTGGTGGTCAGCAGGTTTACCAGAACTAGTGTCCCAATTGGAAGATAAACAGTCAATAAGACAAATAAAGACGATGAGGCTCCCTAATGGGGACACGGACACCTATAATAACATGCCATGTGTTCTAATCCCTTTCCACTCTATCCACAACTTAAAAAAACAGTTTTGGCTTCAGTTGCACTTTAAAAGTGAACTTGTCCTTTAAAGACAGATTCCAATAATTTATCTGCAGTTTTTGACATTTTAAATAGTTGTAACATATTAAATATATTTTTAGTGTATTAAATATGTGTCTAGATTAAATATTAGCTTCATTTTTCACCTTGATTAGTCTGGATTTTTTTGGAACCATCTAAAAATCTTTGAATAGTTGGCAACTCTACCAGTAATCCTACAAGTACCTTTAAAACTTTTTAAACTGCTCAATTCTGCAAGGAAAATTAGAAGTTAAAATGTTTTTAAAAAACACAATTTGTTCTTTTCCGTCCTGTAAAAAAAGAAGAATGATAATACTGGTAATACACAATAACACTGGCAAGGTACAGCATAAGCATATGGCAATGGTCTTCCCCTAAGTAAATAAGGATGATTATATTTAACATGAGGTCATTAAATATGGTCAAAATTTCAGTCAATAAATACTGTCATGGTTACCTGTGTTGTTGAAATGAAGAGTCATTATATTACACATCTCAAGATTGAAAATACATTTAATTGATTTAGTAATGTAGTTCTAAGAAAATATAACTTAAAATACATCAACAATGTCATGATATAATCTTGAAAGCTGCATGACTGATATAAATGAATAATGTTAGAGAGTCATATTTAGAAAACAGTGCATGTGACATTCACAAAAAGTGTTCACTGCAGGTAAATCTTTTTGGTCCATCTGTTTTAATTTAAAGAGAACGATTAACCACTCGGTTAATCACCAACTAAATGGTTGATGAATGTCGCTTTTTCTATGTTATAAACATGTTCGAGAGTATAGGTCCATCCAAAAACATCATTTTCAGTGTTGGATAGAGTAAGGAAGGGTTAGAAGAACCGCTGCAGGGTTTTTAATGCTATCAGGGGCTCTATTATAGAGCTTTTACCCCAATTTCTGTACCGCATACAGTGTTTTTTCCCCAAAAATTAGGAGAGGAAAAATCTGAAAGAGAGACACAGGCACAAATTGAAATCTTACAGAAGCTCTAGTCTTTTCATGCTCTACAAAAAAAAGTGTTTGTTTTCTGTCTGTGTTGATGTTAGAGAGTTCCCCTTATTTCCTGTCAGGTAAAACAATATCAGCGAGTCAGAAAATGACAGCAAATCTCTATGATGGAACCCTGGAAAGCAGGAAAAACCCAATAGGGGTTCTAATCTGTCCTAACTCTATCAATAACTAAGAAAAACATTTTGCCTGGACATACACTTTCATTTATTGTGGGGACTCATTTGGCTCTGGGGCTTAATAAGGCTTAAGCTACGATCACGCCTGTCCCCTTCAAAAGGAACCTGGAAAATGCTGTACATTACGACCTCTATTGATCCAAGTATTCCAGTATGAGCAAAAGTCTCCACAGGGTAATCTGTGTACCAGTGTCTATTGATAAAAAATATAGAACAGAAAAAAAGCTAAGCTGTTTTTCCTTTTATTATATGGAAAATGAAACAAGGAATCTAAGTAGTTGCCATGTTTTTGTTATTTTGGTATAAATGGCTGCCTTTTTAGCCTTTTAAAGGTTTGCATGCTCCTGTACAAAAAAACCATGCTGGTATCATAATGCTGTAGGTCAAGTATCACAATGAAGCACCAGGGCTAAGAGGCGCCAAGTTACAAATGTGTTAAATATATACAGTAGGTAACTGAAGGTTCAGTTAATTTCATGACATTTTTGTTAAGTGATTTACTGTATTTGTTGTTGTAACCTTCAATGTAATGGATTTGGAATTTGCAATTACTAAAGCCTTTTCTTCCTGATATGCCATTACTCCCTTATAGGCTACAATGATCAGGACTGGATTTCCGCATAACCAACATAAGCTGTGACAATGCAATCTGGCTGGGTCATTATTGTATCCCTGCGCAATTGTGCAATTTTGTTGGTGAAATAGCGTACGGTGCATACAGTTTACCCACTCCATACAACTGTAACGGAACTGCTGGCAGAGTAGAGAAGCAGTTTGCTCTCTTCTAGTCATCAGTTCTTAGTGTGCTTATGTAGAGTGGGTCATTGTCTCTTCTAGACTTTTCACCTAGATAAGAACTTCAGGAATTTAGAAAACTTACACTTGCAGTGGGGCTACCTGCGCACTGCAAGGGTCAGTGCTCATTTTGTCTAGGGGGCTCAAATAAAGATATATTACTCACCTGATCCTTGCTCCTGCAGTGTTCATTACTCACCTCTCTTTCACACCACTCCGGCTGTGGAATGACCCTCAGCATCCTCACATCTACTGCAAGTCAGTGGTCCAGCAGATGTGATAATGTCAGCGGTCCTTAGACTGCCAGAGCTCAGGGGAGAATAGGCTGCAGGGCCCGGTTTATCACACTGGTGGGACCAAGGGTCAGGTGGGTATATCTGCTTTATTTGAGCCCTTAGACTAAACATTAACCATTTTTACTGAGACAGAAAGCAAAAGGGAACCCAACATTTCAAAGTTTTGACCAAAGCAAGAGGAGAGGGAATGCTGTCATTGGGAGACCTGTTCTTGTAAAAACTCTATAAGAGGAAAATTATGTTCACTCTTGAAATATTTCCTCTCAATCCCTGTTGCATCTCTAGAACTGGAAATGAGGAGAAATCTCCCCAGTGGCATGCAGGCAGCAAGAAAAAAAAGCAATGATAGGAATTGCAACCCTTCCCTAGTCTATTTAAAAATAAAAACAAAGGGGTCTATTCACTAAGCTGCCGAGGGCAGCCGAGTGAATGACCGATCTGAAGTGAAGTGAGCCGAACACTGTTCGGCTCACTTCAGGCTGGTACAGCTGATTTCAGCCGTACATCGGCTGAAACCAGCCGTACATCAGCTTGCTTCGTGTGGCTTCGGGTCGACCGAAGATGCTCAGCATGTTCGGCCGACCCGAAGTGCAGAAGGAGTTCGACTCCAACATTTGGATTGGCTGAGCCGAACCTCCGACAGGCTTCTCACTGCTGTTCGGGCTATTCTTAAAGATGCCGAACAGCAGTGAGTGAATAGCCGAATGCCGCTGAACGGCATTCGGCTCGGCTGTTCTGCTCGGTCCCTCAGCGGTACCGAGCAGAACAGAAAAAGAGTGGAAAAACTAAATAGAAGACGATTGTGCGGAGCTAGCAGTGACAGCTAGCTCCGCCCAATAGTTTCCTATTGTCCAGCGGCTCTGCTGCTGTAAAAAAGAAAAAGAAAAAAAAGACTCTCCCGGGCGCTCTGGGAGAGTCTTTCTTTATTCTGACGTGTCTTTGTGTTCTGATGTGTCTTTCTTTATTCTGACACGGGCGATGTCAGAATAGAAAAAAAATAATAATAATAATTGTCCCATTGAAAAGCATTGGGACATTACTATTGGCTATTTCAATTTGCAATAGCCAATAGTAAACTAGCATTGTACCCGCCCTCTTCTGATGGACCTGATGGGGAACTGCAGCAGAACTCGGCCATGATCGGGAGTTGTACGGGCTATTGTGAATAGCCCGTACAGCACCCTTCTGTTCTGGCCGAAGGATCGGCTGAAGCTACGGCCAGATCCTTCGGCAGCTTCCTGAATAGACCCCAAAGTGTTAACTTTGCATAAACTTTAATATGATACCAAGGCTCTCCAGTAGACATGTGCGACAGCTAAAAATTGGTTTTGTTTTAATTCGGATTTTTTGTTATTTCGTTTTCTGGGATTTGGGTCTGCAAGTCAATTAGTTTCAGGATTCGGATTATTTCCAAATTTTCGTTAGCGGTAGTGTGTAAGAGTTCTCTTTATGAAAAAAATTTTGTTGCAGCAAAGTGACATTAGACAAAAGAGAAAAATGACTTGAAGCTTCTGAATGCTACTGTGTTATATGACAGCTGAGAAAGTCAAATGGGCGAAACAAGCCTTGTGATGTCACGGCTTGCTCTGCTCATGTGTTTACAGTCTGTCCATTTTTGTGACTGAGCTAGTTTTCAGGTTCTGTTCATAAATGACTGACACACTTTTTACATTTTTGCTGTGTGATTCTTCCACAGCAGTAATATACTTTCTTACTAAATGTACCCACACATATTATATATAGTTTTTTAGAGGACAGATAGGGCTATATAATTATATCACATATCACATATTATATCTTAAGGGACCGTAATATACAGGGGTACGGGTACTCCACACGTACAGTGTACGTGGCCAGTCATATAGGCACAAAGTGTCGAGACGTACACTGTACGTCTCCCGTCACAAAGGGGTTAAAGGACTTCTTAAAATGTGTGGTTTCTTTATTTACTTTTACTTTTAACCCTTTAGTGAATGAGTAGGGGTACTAGTACCCCTTACTCATTCAAAAGGGTGGGTGGCATCGGGGGATGGCGGCATCTTAATGTAAGGGGTATCCAGATGCAAATAAGCCACCCTGCCTGCAGACCCCCACAACCACCGGGTCAGGGTTGTGGAGAAGAGGTCCTTGTCCCCATTGGCATGAGGACACGCTCCCAACGCTGAGGGCACGGTGCCTGGTAAGGCCCAGGGAGGGGGCATTCGATCATCCCCCCTTTCCTGTCCTGCCAGGCCTGTGTTCAGATCAAGGGTCTGGTAGGACTTTTTGGGGGTGGGGTTCCCCCTTAAAATTCATACCAGACCTAAAGGGCCTGGTATGACTTTTGGGGGGAACCCCACGCACTTTTTTATTTTTAACTTGGGGGTCCCTCCTAATATTCATACGAGACCTAATATCAACTTAAAATTATTGCTCATTTTATTATTAATACTGTAATATAATAATAGCTAGGGAGTCCATTTTTGGCCTGGAACTGACAGACAAAATATTAATTAGATGGTGTTCCAATAATAAATGATTTTGCTTTCAAAAAATCACATCATATACAGGCACCCTAATGCTGGCCATTCCCTGGGCAATTGTATGGAGTTTATCAACAGATTTCAACCAGCTTTTTATTCAATAAACAAATAATAAGTTCAAGGTGACCTCCCCAAATATCAAAACCAGAAAACAACGCTACTGTTAATTTGACTTCTCTGATCTTTTTTGTGCTGGCTAAAAGTAGCTGATAATGCTACAAAATTGTCAACGGTATGTACAGTATATGTCGCTTTGAAGGTAATATATATGTAAATTGAAAACGAGTCAGGCATGGGTCTAACCATCTACTTTTGCAGAAGTTTTCTTTATTTTGTGGGTTTGTATAGCGCAGTAGCTCATTGAACTGTTTCTCAGTGAGGTTTGTATTAAGTGGCTGATTTTCTGTAACTCTGACCAAAATTAACTCTTACCAGTGGCATCTGAAATGTATATACGTAATTGTGTAATGTGCCACAGGTTTCTTGGACCTGTTGTTAAAGTATCTAAGTCACAGAATCCTGACGGAATGGATAATATTTTATGTTCCTTTAAATACAGTATATCTGCATGTGGACAGTATTTCATGAAATTCCCTAAACGTATGTGTGTTGGAAAAGTGCACCATTGAGCCCCAAATGCACCAGTTAAAACCAGGACAAAGATGTTTACCAGCATGCCAGTGTGTGAGTGACTAGCAGTGCAGCTTGATCACTAATGTGAGAAGCCCTTGTGTTGTCTGTGTAATGACTACCATTTATAGGATCTGTCATACCGATATGCTTGCTCATTTATGGGTAGTTAGTGTGAAACTATATTATAAACATTCATACACAGTGGTAATTGCAGGCAAAATCCTTAGAGTGCATTGATCAATTGGGAATAAAATACCCCCCCTCTTTTAATTTTTATAGGCTTCAAGAATAAAATGAAATAAAACAACACTGGAAAGTTGCATTTACCAGGAAAAGGAACAGTTGAAGATTTATACTAAGGTATTTCTAATGAATTACAACACAGTAATAATCTTAGAGTTTTGAAGAACATCTCAAGAGTTACCATAACTAGCAGCCAGCTGTCAAATGATATCTTCCACCTAGCTCATGTTTTTATTCGTGCAAATTCTATTTAATAATCTCTCTTAAAGCAACAAACCTATTTTAATCTTCTGTCATACCCAGTTGAGTTTTTTACACAACGCTTTTAAATTTCTTTTCATCCAACATTATTATTGTTTTGCCTGGAAGTTCTCATTTTTTTAAGAAACATAATATACTGTCTGACAAAAAATTGTGATTTAATTGTTATATAGATGCTATATAGATTGACCTACCATTCTGAACTTGCTGTTTGCCTTCACAGTCCCCGCTTTTTTCTTGTTTGCTTTGACTTTGTCCTGAGGAATCATCTTGTCTGTTTACATTTGGTAAGCGAGTCCCATTAATATTTCCCTGACTAGATTCCGGGGCTTTTCCATCATTTGCATTTGTTTCTTTGTTTGTCTCTGGTCTGGGTGGTAAAGATTTTTCATTGTCATTTCTATCTTCTTTGTCATCATCTTTTTTGTCATCTTTTTCTTTAGAAGCAGTTTCTTCCGCTTCTTTCTTCGCTCTTTCTTCTGCATCTGTTTGAAAAAGTAAAAAAAAATTAATTATACATGGTGGTTTGTTAACAGCTGTCTAGGTTATATTTCAGAAGCAGAGGATTCCAGTGTAGTATTATGCTTTTCATTCTACTTCTGATTTACTAAAGGAGCAAAGGTTTTTCAGTGATTAAAATGACTGCTCCCTGAGCTTAGAAAATAAGTTGAAGTCATTCATTTTCCTTGCACATGATTGTGTATTCACAGTGAATATAGCTTCATCGTATTTACAAAGCTCAGGAAACATTGACTTTCACCATGCACTTTTGCAAACGGTTGCTTGGTTAAATGAAAAGCCTCTATTCCTTTAGTAAATGAAACCCACTAAATCATTGTTTTCTAGCAGATACACATCTTTTCAACAAAGAGCTCTCTAGATTGAGGATGATTTGAGGACCTGCAGCTGAGTGCTACACAAATATGCTACATTTTTTAATTTAGTTAGGGTACTTGAATGCATTTTTAAGATTTAACTCCTGGGTTTAGTGTCACTTTAAGCATAGCTGTCATTGTACATTAATGCACTACACATGTCCATGCCATAATTGTTCTAATTATTTTACACCTATACAGTTCCCAGATTCAACAGGAAGGTCTCCAGATTTAAACAAAATGAACTAAAAAAACCTGAATCAAACCTGATCTAATACATGTCCTAGAGCGGTCCGCTGAAACAGTCTTTCCAGCACCTGGCTTTAGCTCAGTGCTGACACTGTGGGCCAGAGTAATCTCCTGGCCAGCACTTCCTGTATTGGCTGCAGGCAGTAGCACAGGAGTTGGCTCAAGTTAGATACCTTTTCACTGTGCACTTTTTTTTTTCAGCATATGATTTTTATTGATGCACAAAAGTACAAATATACAAATACAACGGTGTAAAACCCGGCACACGGGTGTAGAGGAAACATTTGCATACCTGAGAAGGAATAACAATGAATAACATCAAAACAATGACCCTTGGGTCTACGAACTAGAAACTGGAAACTAGGAGCTAGGAACCAACACACTCGTATTGTAAGGGCTACAGTATCCCCAACTTGACATAGTACGAAATGGAAGTGGAGCTCCTGCCCAGGGAGCACATCTTGACACAAGTTGTACCTCGAGACCTAAATAGGAGGCATAGGCATGCACAACATGAGGCAATTGCAATACACAAAACCACCTTGGCAGCCTATATAACATCCAACGCTCCCAATGACCCGGCTAATTTGTTCTCTAGGTACCATTTTGTGTATTGGAATGTAACCATTACATCCTTCAATTGTTCGGGTGTTAACTCAGCCAAAAGGAATGCGGACCATGTGTTAAAAAATGTTGCGGTATGCTCCTGGGTGAACTGTGCCTCTAATTTGTCCAATGGCATCAGTGTGCGAAGGAGTTCCCTCAGCGTCGCCAAGGTAGGTGGGGAGTGAAGTAACCAATTTATCAGTATTGTCTTTTTTGCTGCCAGTAGACATAAATGTTCCCACCGGGAGGGGTATTCTAACGGTGTAGCACCAGAGGGGGACGAGGGTATAGCGTGGAATAGACAGATCTCCGGAATACAGGATCTCCGGTTGCCCTTGTTGTTATGCATGAAGGATAACACTTCCGACCAGAACTGCTGAATCTGGGGGCATGGCCATATCAGGTGGTCTAAATCTGGGTAGGTGGCGTGACATTTAGGGCAAGCTGTTAGCCAATGCGGTGGGGTGCATGCAAACTTTAGATTGAATGCATAGAAGGCTCTGTGTACCAATTTAAATTGAATCTCCCTCCATGTTTCACACACGATGGCCTTCCAAAGCGATAGCCACCGATTGAGGAGTACAAGGTCCGCCTCTTCCACAGGTAATTGAAGAAGTGTCGCCCATCTATGGACATGTCTGGGAAATACTGGGGGAGAATCATAGCTAGCCGAGGATCTAATGTGTGATAGAATGCTCGAGAGGGATACCTTCTGTGTGGGTGAGTCTAAAAGTCTGTAGAACGACGTATGCGTCATCATAGACCATGGCTAAGGAAGGTTATTTTGGGTGAAGTGTCGGACTTGGGCGTACTGTAGGAAGTGGCTGTCTAGTATCCCAAAAGTTGTTTGTAGTTCCCTGAACTGTTTGCATATGCCCTGGGGTGATATTATGTCCTGTAAAGTGCAGATCCCCCTTGATTTCCAAAATGAGAAAACCCTCGATTCTCGGCCAGGACTAAATGCCGGGGAGGACACCAGCGGCATCAGAGGAGAGACCACCCCTGGGATCCCATACAGTTTCCTGACCTCCCTCCATGTAATTATGGTGTCCCGCAGAAGGATGTTCGTTTTGATGAGTGCGGGAAGAGCTTTCCACGGAGTGTGGAGAACCCCTGAGAGATACCAAGGATGCACCATAGCTTGATCTAAGCGTGGGTCTGTGAAGTGTGAAGTCCCATGCACCCAATCCCTGGCATGTCTAAAAACGCTTGCTAGATTATAAAGTCTAATGTCGGGGATATTTGCTCCTAGTAAGGATTTGGGTTGTTGGAGCTTGTACATGGCTATGCGCGGGCGCTTTCCTCTACATATGAAAGTAGCAAATGCTTTATACAGCTTGTGAAAATCTTTGTGTTTAATGAGTATAGGGAGCGTCTGCATAGGATACAGCAGCCTTGCAAAGCTGATCATGCGGATCAAATGGCATCTGCCCAGTATAGAGAGAGGAAGGTCACGCCATTTATGCAATTCTTGAATGATCTTCTTAAACAAGGGGATATAATTTAAGTGATATATATGGCTCTGGTGGATATACGGATACCTAAATACGTTATAGCTCGTCTCTGGATGTGAATGGAGAGTTCAGGAGGCAGGGTAATTTCCCCAGCAGACTTCCCTGCGGCTGGAGCACCAATGGCCGTGCCCACCCAGGATTGTCGCATGCGTAAAATATCCGGCTCTTTAAGGTGAGTTTCCTGAAGAAGGGCGATGTCAACTTTCAACCTTCCCCAGATGACGTAAGATCTGGCGTCGTTTATTGGGAGATCTCAACCCCTTAACGTTCCAGGAAACAATGTTCAGGGTGGGTCCCATAACAACCACAGTGCGGTGTAAACGATAACTAGCGACAGATGTTGGCAACAAGGGGGGGCTCTCGCGGGCGTCCCAGCTCTCCCGAAGAGGCCCTGTGGCGCAAGTGGATGTGCCCTTTGATGTGCATAAGAATTAAGGGGTGATCCATTGGGCAGGAGATGAAGATGTAGGAGATCGACTCCATGAGTGTGTTAGCGACAAAGTACTAACAACAAAAACACAAAAAAAGAAACGTCCATTGTAAATGACTACCTTTTTTCCTGATGCGAGCGGAAAGAGGCTGACCACACATGAGAGCGAGGCTGTTCTTCACGGGGTTGCGTAAGCACAGTAGTATTCAGTGAGTTGGTATATCGCGCCATCCCGCCATCCAGAAAGGGCGAAAACTATCAGTCCTGGTGAGACTTGAGGAACAACGA
The DNA here is from genome assembly GCF_000935625.1 of Nanorana parkeri. Taxonomy (NCBI): domain Eukaryota; kingdom Metazoa; phylum Chordata; class Amphibia; order Anura; family Dicroglossidae; genus Nanorana; species Nanorana parkeri. The sequence goes on from NW_017307094.1 coordinate 500,091, forward strand.
AAGAGTAGAGAAAAATCAAAACAAAAACAAAGGAGTGAAGTATCAGTAAAGTACCTGCAGAAGAGCAGCATCCAGGCCCGGAACCTCCGCGCCGCAACATCACCAATCCCCTCCCTAAGTATAGCCAAACCTGACCCCCTCTCGGGCTCTCAGGCCTTCTTTTTCCGGGGAGGGCTTTTCAACGGGGATGAGGAAGAGATATTCCCCCAAGAATCGAGGAACTTTTGGGCTTGTGTTGCAGAAGTGAAGCGCCATGCTTTCCCATCCTCCGTGGAGAAGCGGAGCACCGCTGGATATTGCAAAGCGAATTTTATGTGGTATCTAACCAGCGATTGGCATACCTCATGGAATGATCTCCTCAATTTAGATGTTTCCATAGAGTAATCCGCGAATAGCAACAGCTTTAGGCCATCCACCACGAGGTTGCGCTGAGTGCGGTAGGTGTGGAAAATATTCTGTTTATCGTAGTAATCAAGGTAGCGTACTAGCACGGGTCTCGGTTTGGCGTCATCTCTAGGGGATCCCAACCTGTGTGCCCTCTCAACCTTGCACGCAGCGGACAGGCCCAAGGCTTTGGGTATAGCGGCGGCGCAAAACGCCCTCAGATTAACAGGTTTCACAGATTCCGGGATGCCAATGACCCGCAGATTATTGCGTCTGGAGCCATTTTCCAAATCGTCCACTTTATCTTGCAAGGTGTGTATGCGTTTGGTCATGTCACCATATGCACGATGTGACTCAGCAGCGTCATCCTCCACATTGCTAATGCGTTGTTCCATGCTAGTGATGCGTGTATTTTGCGCTTCCATGGTCGCATTTAGCTTGCCCAAGTGTAACTGTAAATTGTCCGCAATAATTTTATCCATATCAGCCTTAAGATGTTTGGTCACTTCTGCAGCGATCAGCTTATAATCGATGTGGGGGGTATCATGTATCAGGGAGTCTGATTCACTCTCTCCCATACCTGTGTCCTCCTCATGCTGCAGCTCATCAGCGGCCATTTTGGATCCTTCCCCTCCGTCTGTCTGACTCCCTGGGAGGGCTCTGCGGGCTCTCGGTTGGCGCTCCAGATATCTGTCCATGACAGGGGAGCAGGTGGCAAGCTGCTGATGTGTCGGTTGGAAGACTCGTCTCCGGAAAAGGAGTTGGAACAGAGTTGTTGTCCGGTGACACTTCGATGCTCTCCTCAGTGCCTGTTTAAGGGACGGTTCATTCCCTCCTTGACACTGAAGAGAGCATCGAAGTGTCACCGGACAACAACTCTGTTCCAACTCCTTTTCCGGGGACGAGTCTTCCAACCGACACACTCCTTAAAGAAATGGGATATACACCCACACAATTGGATCACTGAATCAGACTGAAAAACCTCTGAATCACCTGGACCTTGAGAAACTCCAATAACGTGACTGATTGAACTATTTTTCATATGTCCGTTGAGGACACTGTTTGAACTTCACTCTGCAAGATAATATTTACACCATCTTGGAGATAAAGGAGAGTGATCCGGTGTTTTAGTGAGTTGGAGTCCAACCCGGTGACAGTCCGTCCCAAAGTAATCTCCCATCTCTCTTTCTCTTCTTAAACAAACGAATAGTTACACGTCTGATTATTCCTAAACTGTCACAGTTCATTATCCATGAACAAAAGGAATCAATGATTCATGCGGCCAGTTTGCCGGCGACATCAATATCGAACATAAAGGAATACTCAAGTTTATACGAATGAATAAGAATTTCTAAGAAAGAGAATTTGGGATTAAATAAAGAGAGCATACTCTGTGAACTGAGAACGAGACTTTTTTTCTGTTAAGCAACACGCTAATATAGTCTACACATGACTACAATGTTTCACTCGAAGTGAATGATATCTATCTCATGACGACTGATCCGAGCAGTCTCCTCTTTTTTCATATTTTATAACATCTACAGGTGCACACTTAGGGTATGTTCCACAGGGAGCCTTATGGAAGATGATAGGTAGAAGCACTTAGCACCTTTTTTCCGTATCGGGGGGTTTTTAGGTTAACAATTTATGAGGATCGATCCGTATTTAATTCATGTATGTCTATAACCAAAAAGTTTTTAATGGTGAGAGGTGTTTTGAAGGTGTTGTCTTTACTGTGTGTTGTTTCAATGATTTTTCTAAATAAAATTTAATTTTTGCATATTGGCTGCTTGTCCGGATCCTTTAGCTGACCGCTGCTGACTCGTTACCTCTTAACGAGTTAATCCTCTCTTTTCCTTGTACATGATTGTTTGGTCACGGATCGGTCTAAACAAGCGAATATGCAAACCTGAATTAGGGCGTATAATTAGTCGGATCTCCAGGTAGGGACACCAACCTCCTTTTTTTCTGGATACAGTAACCATACCATATCCTCAATTATCTACAAACACTCAGCGATCACTGATCGCTGAGTGTATGTAGCCTGCTCTCCTCTCTGATACACGCTGTCACAGCAGAGCAGTGAGGAGAGCCCAGCCTCCTGTGACAGCGTGGGCTGTCTCCGCCCCCACACCATTCTGCCGGACTGTGATAAGCGGCTGAGCAATGTGGGAGGAGAGACACCGACCGCTCACGGCGGTCTCCTCCCGCAGCGCTCGGCCGGCTGTCACTTTCTCTCCTCCACGCTGGGACAAAGAGCAGAGCCCAGCGGGGAGGAGAGAAATCACGGCTGCACCGACAAAACGGCAGGAAAATGGCAGTTTCTGCATTTAGCCAAAAGTGCCATTTTCGGCGGTGCCCCTCTTCAGCTTTACGCCTGGGGCCAGCACACCGACTGCCCCCCCCTGGTTGTTACGCCAATGAACAAACCACGCTATCACTATGTAATGCCCTTTTCACGTCTATGCATTGTAGGTGCATTTTGTGAAATAGTTCACCATCATAGGCTGTCTGCCCTTTTCACTCCCCCTTCTTGCTAAAGACCCCAAAGGCAGCTGACCTTTTCTGCCTACCTGCACTTCTCATCCTTCTTGTTCCTCACTTTCCACCCTTCCCTTTACACAACTTCCCTTCAGCATCTGCTGCGGGATCTGCATCCTCAAGCTGTAGGGAGGAAATTCTGACAATGGGTTAAGGCTTACCTTACTCCACATCAAGCAGGTAAAGAGGGTCTGAATGGGGTCATGCTAAGAAGGGCCAAGCTTAGGCTTGAACCTTGGACCACACACCATCTCCAGCAGCAGCCTTGATCAAGAAAATATGTCACCTAATTACCCCCAAGACAATGCTCATGAACTCAATGTCAAATTGGCAAAATCAGTGGATTTTGAGGCTGCTCCTATTGCAGTTCATGGAGTCAGCACCCTTCCACAAGTTTTTATGGCCTCTGCTGCAACAAAGTGGCAGATATCTAGCCACCACTTTTATGCCCAGAAGCCATACCTGCCTCCGCCAACATCTGTGAGATCAGAGACAAGGTCCATATGACTACAGAAATGTGACCCAGCATAAATGGGCAGGGACGTTACATCTCATTCACGGCCCACTGGCAAAATTTGCCGGTGGGTGGGAAGAATGCAGGACAGGGCAGCTGGTGGTGCTTCCACATGCTCTGCACTTGGTGACAGTGATAACACAGTCAATTCTCCCCCCTTCTCTTCAATGGCCTTATCTGCTGATGCCTCAGAACCACCATCCTCTCCCCCAAGTACCCCAGAGCCCATGCAATGATCACAGCAAAGTGCTGCCATGCTGTTTTGCAACTGATATGCCTGGGGAACAAGAGCCACAATGTGCAGAGATTCTGAAAGCTCTTCAGAAGCAGGCAGGCCAAGAAGTGGCTGACCTAACATCAGTTTCTGCCAGGCCAGGTCATGTGTGCAATGATACCAATCTGCAAAGTGAACACATCACTGAACAGTCTACACAAGCTGCCTACCAACTTCCTGATATGCAATTCACCCACACTGAAACATAAGCCATGCTGCAGTGGCTGCTTCAGCAGCACCAGCCATCAGCACATTAAAGGCTCCTGATTCAGGATGTGTGCAACATCTTGACATCGTTCAAAGAGGCAAACAGAATGATGCATGGATTAGTGACACAATCCTTCTGGTGTTCCTGGTGGAGCACACACTGCGTGGTGTAAAAGACCAGGCACATCATCAGGAAGAAAATGATGACCTTCTGCTGTCTCAGGGCCAGCAGATTCTTTTGTCTACTGCCATCCCAGTAAGTAAGCAGGAGGCAGAGAAGGGGTAAGAGGAATAGGAGGGGGTAGGGGTGCTTGTGGTAAAAAGGAAAATAAAATAAAGTCTTAGACTTAAACATAGGAAAAATCACCCAAAATGTTAAAGTCCACAGTATTTAAACACTTTGACTAGACCGCTTTTCCAACAGGACCCACACTAACCATTTCTAATCAAGAAGTCAGTATTAGATTGTATTTATTTCACACATATTTGTAGTGAATATGTGCACAGTATTTAAAAACTTTCACTAGGCCACATTTTAGGTCATCCAACAAATTAATCTACGAGCACCAAAGGGACCACACTCATATGCACTAGAAATCACTTCATTTAGGCTGGCCGCACTTCATCAGTTTGGGGACCTTCACCGAACAGTTATTCTGAAAACAAAAGCCAGAGAGCACCATCTCTTGTGTAATGAATAGAAGTAAAAACATAATCACAAATGTAGTAAATGATGAGTCTTTTTACTTATATCAACCTCAGTAGTCAGCAGATTTAGCTGTAATTCACATGGTAACAGGCTGAAAGAGTGTGTATAAATCTTTAGCTGACAGGAATGGCAGTCATGTATTGCACTTAAGCCCTAGGACAACACATTTCTGGGGCTATGCCCCCTTCCTCAAAGCCAATCAAACTCCAGTTCCTGTGTGTCAGATAAAGGTTTGCACAGTTAGTCAAACTGAAGCCATCCTATCTCTATAAATCAGCCAAGCCAATCGAAGCCCTACATTCAAGTAAACTGGGAAGTATGTTCTTAACAGCCTCTCACTCTCTTCCGCAAACTGTGCTATCAAATGCTAGGGGTGTGAACTCAAGGACAAAGCAGTCAATCACAAAAAGGCTGGGGCGAGCTCTCTCAATACTTTGTGGTGCAAAAAAAAAGCATGGCCAGAAAGACTGGTTTCACATGAAACCTGAGCTGGTAGGCTAAACTAATACCAGCGCTGTGTTCTCTATGTATAAAAATCGGCTGCATGTCATGAGTGTAGCCAGTAAGCCCTTCTGAAAATCTGAAAATCTCTGTCTCAAAGGCACAGCCCATTGTGGTGGAAGCCTTCCAATCACTGTAGTAGGCTCCTAGCTTATCAGGTAATGGGTTTTCCATTACAATGGAAATAGTAAGATGCCCAAGTACAATTTTCTCTTCCTGTAAACACTGTGTTACTTCTCTTCATCTACTCCAAGTCTACAACAAAACTATCTGTGTATATGACTGAGTGTAAATATAGCAGGTTTAAGTAACAGTACTGCCAGAATAGCAGCAACTATCTCTGCCTGAAAACACTCTTTGATCTTTGCTCAGGGTTTGTACAACGCACAGTGAGTGTGTATGTGAGTTAGCATAATTATATAAGTTTTTAGCAACAGTAACTACCTCTTCCTGCAAATAGTTAGTGATGTCCTCTATCCACTACATGCCTCAGCCTCATCCAATACACACTGAACAAAGGCTGCTGGGAGCCAGGAATTCTCTAGTGAGGGAGCTGTAAACTTAGAAAACCCCCCATGATTGGCCCTTCTAAGTTCACAGTTCAGAGGCCCAAAAGTGCATTGTTGATAACTGATTACAATGGGTGTGAATTTGTTCACCATTTTCTCAAATTGCTAGCCTGAACCCAAAGCTCATTACCAGTTACTAGGGATGAGCTCAGGTTTGGACTGAACTTGGTCTGAACCTGATCTCTTCTGGACACTGAAGGAACTCCTTCTGTTGCCACCCAATCATCTGCAGCCAGGAATTGCCCCACCCTCAGCTGCACTTAAGCAAAGTGGCAGGATGCAGTGATGTTATTGATCTTATATGGTCACATGGTTATATTTGCTCAATGACATTGACCTAATAGGGCTATGTGTTCATATAAGGCTAATTATGTCAGCACAAGCATCCTACCCCTGTGTTTATGTGCAGTTGCTGGGCTGGGAATGCCCTAGCCCACAGTTGATTGGGCAGATGGCCCATGGGAATAACGTATTTGGAGGAGCTCAGATTTGGACAGGCTTCGGTTTGAATCTGACTTCATCCCTGCTAGTTACATACTCCACACTATTTCCACTCTGAACACGGGACTCTGTGTTATATACTTCAAACCACTAATCATTACAGTATTGCCATATAAATAGACAGTAGGTATTAGTACCATGAGGCTTCTGAATTCCACCTGTTCAATGAATGGGAACATTGTGCTAGTGTATGAATTAAATGCTAATAGAACTACGATTACATGTAATTTCAAGCACAATCATAAGTGTTTCTTGAATTTGGAACTTGTTATTTAGCAACTAAATCATCTGGATATGCATCTGGCTTTTTCAACTGATACATTTTCCTTACGTATAAAATGTGAAACATTTATAAAGAAGATGCTTATTATTTATTTATGTAGATTATAGGTCATTTTTAATTTAGTTTCTTACTAAAAGAAGAACATTATGGGCCTGATTAATTAAGGATATGTGCGAACACTGGCACATCAATCATGTATGGACACCCAAATTGTATCTGCATAGTATTTACTAAAACATGCACAGACAACAGCGTACATATGCTGAATTTACTAACAAGTATAGTTTGGTGCTAAGCTGTAACTTATCTAAAATAAAAATATGAATTTTCTCATGTTTTTGGGTTAATGTGACTACAGTTAACAATTTTACATGCATATCCCCTGTAGAAACAAATTGCAAGTTCAAGCTGATATTTAGGTTGAAGTGTATGGGGGAGATATGCTCACTGTGGCCATAACCAGCATGTCTACACAATTGCATATGCTGATGTCTCTGAACAGCTTTATGATGATAAATACCCATACATGCACTGTCTTTTTCGTTCAGAAGGTTTTTTCCTTTAAATATTGATCCATCTGATGTATTAGTTAATGTACTTCATCAGAACAGAAGGGACAAAAGTAGCCTAATTTGGGTGTTCAATGCTCACTGCAAACCAGGAGCATAACATACTGTATGTATCCAACATATATGCAAGATCAGATAGGTTCAGGGAGCACATTCACTGTGTGAGCCCACAGTACAAATGAATTCTAGCAATTTATCCTTGCTCTTGTTCCTTTAATTTAGTAAATCAGATTCATTGGTTAACATTGTGCTTTCTTAATAAGGACTGTAATGCAGAAAGTAGGAAAGCCTGCTCCATGTTATCTTCTTTGGACTCTGCACTTACGCTAGTACATCGTAAGTATTTGATAGCTAATAAATATTTTACATTTCCATTTACTTTCTGTGCTGGTGACAAAGGTATGCTTTAGAATGATTTAGTACTTTAATTATCTCCAGTGATGGGTCCAAGTCAGTGAGATATAAAATCAGGCTGGCTATTTTAAAGCTAAAATAAGCAGGTAGTAGGATTTACAACCAATTCTGCTTAACTGCATAACGCTCCGTTCACACACTAGTGGTTTTAAACTAATACATTTCAATGTATCTGGTTCACACCTGCGCGGCATCTGCACGTTACAAAACCGTTGCATTGCACAAAAAAGTCCAAGCGAGATATTCTGGGTGGATTTCGCATATTCCGGCTATAGTATTAGCCGCAAATGTACAGAATCCATGTGTACGTAAAGATGTGTGCGTTTTTGTGCCGCGCTATCTGTGAATGAAGCCTAAGAGAATGTGATGCTCGCAAAAACAAGTTACTGCTTGTGTTTTGAAAAGGGTTTAATGACCTAGTATGACCTTTACTTAGTCCAGAACCAAAACTAGATATGAGCTTACTGTATAATGACAAACTCTGAACTAAAATTGTGGTTGTTTTGATTTAAATGTCTTTAAATTTATACTGTAGATTTATATTATCTTTTTACTATTTATGTAAAATGTATGTACAATTTATTTCACAAATATACATTCAATACAAGGTGCATTCTGGGTTTTATTAAGGGAAAGCATGACAGGAGCTGTTTTCTTTTTCAACTGTGATCTTCAAATTGAAACTCTGTATGTAGCTGTAGAGAGCAGAGAATAAGGTGTGAGAGGGGGTTTAAATCTCTAACCATTACACTGTATATGCCATCTGAGTTTCAGTTACTCTGCTCTTTAATAACATTTTTTTTCCGTGAAGCAGCTAAAATTAGCCTGGTAAACATGTAAGTCTAGTTGAACGTTTTACCTGCTGGCCTGAAAATTGTGAATAGAAATATTCATAAGCAATATTTAAAGCAGAACTCCAAGGAAAATTATCCTTAACCCATGCTCATTTTAGTCTAAGTTTAAAAATAAAAAGTGATACTCCCTTAATCCTCCAAGCCGACTTGTTCTTCGACCGGATGAAAGGAATCACCAGCACTCACAGGATGTGAAATTCTTGTTCATTTTTATTGAACGTGCGCCACATGTGTCAATCACACCAACGTTTCAGTGCCAAGCAGGGTCCCTTCCTCAGGGCGCCATCTTCTAGGGTAATAACGTCAGATGAAAGCATGGGGACGCGCATGTGGTTAGACTAAATGAGGACAAATAGTTTCGGGAACGTTAATGTGAACATGTGAGCTTTGCACCTTGCCGGCTCTGTTTCTAGCTGAGAATTTTTTTAACAAAATGGATACGTTCCAAAAGTAAGAACGTAAGAAGGAAGATTGTTTCTGCAGTGTATATATGCAGCTGAGTGTGTTGGAAAGAAGTTTGATCTGCATAAGCGCTTGTGACCTAATCTCATATGAGAAAGGATCCAGGCAAGGAGTTGAGCGGCATATATTGCTTGGGCACGGGTGGAAGGAGCACTGAAGAATAATTATTAATTGCACAATGATATGCATCGGTGAGAAGGCTATACTGGAGGTGAAGGTTGTTGAAACATAGGATTGTTTAGAGTGACTTATAAAACAAAGTTTACAAGAGTTTATATTGAGATATCAGATGATGTTTATTTAAAAGACTAGGTTCACATATATTTTTATGATTTTCACAGGACACTGATAAATGATTTAACTGATTGTATACAAGAGATTTTGGATGCTGTAACTGATTCTCATATGAATTTGCACCTTATGTATTTACTTTGTACACATAATTTTGCTTGAAGGTATTTTAGGGTCTATGGCGCCACTTATATTCATAATTTACAGCACATTCTATACACTGTGTATAGGATGTGAGGATGCCAAGGGACCTAACATTACTGCAGGAGAGGAGGAGACAGGCAGAAGGGAGCTTTCTAAATGCAAGCTGGCTTGAAGGATCGGGTGAGTATAACTTTTTTATTTCCGAGCCTAGACAAAAATGAGCACTTAACCCTTGCAGTGTAGTGGTAGTCCCACTGCAAGGGTTAGGAACATTTTTCCCCAGAGTTCTTCTTTAACATTTATCTGAATAAAACATGTTTTAAATGTCATTTAGTCCTGAACATAAAGTAAAAAATATAATAAAGACCTACATTACCTTTAAGCAATCTTAGGAGAAGATAATGGTATTATGTCAGTACCTAATATTATAACTCAGCTTAACAATTCTGCATATGCATCACCTTTGGCTGCTTGTGCCTTCCACTTTTCTCTGTTCTGTAGTACAACGTCATACCACGTATTTTTAAAACTTTTGAAGTCCACAGTGAGGATTGAACAATTCAAAGAGGCACTTCCTTCTGATCCAGTGCTTTTCACACTCGATCGTTTAACATCTGAGGGAGTTATGCTGTTTAAACTGAAAAATTAATCAATGCAAATAATTAGTTATAAGAGTGACTACACAAACAAACATCAAGCAGGCTATTTACTTAAAGTGTATTTCCACTTTTGCAGCTATATTGGGATAACACCAACTTTATTACCATTACATGTTCCCATTTACATATCATAACGTTTCAAAAAATATTTTAAAATTGCAGCTTACCTTTTTAGTTGTTCTCCATGACTGAAAAGTCCTGCTTAGTCCTCCCTGTTTAGGAGGGGCTGGGCAGTTGTCTTTGCCATAATTGACCCTGTCTGTATTGTGCTAGAAGATTTCTATTATCTGCTGTTAACTCGTTGTGCAGGACTGTCTGTCCTAACAAGGAGTTAAAGGAGAACTATGAGGTGAGTGCTTTTCACTCACCTCATAGTTCTAGCCGACCTGTGACAATGAGACTGTCACAGGTTGGCTCAGTAGATCAGGAGGTGAGCGAACACATACCGGCATTCGCTCACTTCTCGATCCAGTCACAGCTCTCTGCCGTGACAAGGGAGTGGCTGGATTCCCCCCTCCCCGCTCCGATCCTCCAGCGCTGACTAGCTGTCACTCACGCAGCTGGGCGGATGTAGCTCGCGGTATACTGCGACGTCTCTATACTGAGCTTAGGGTGACAGGAGGATGCTAGTTTGTGTCCTCCCGTTACCCTATGGAGAACTGTGGGGAAAAGCCCTAACCCCATAGTTCTTTAAAGATCTCAAGTCATTGTATGTTAATGCACATAAAGAAAATCTCTCCCTAAGTGTGTCCGCTTGCAATCTATTCAAGACATAAGAAGCTTGCCTTTAGTATCGTATATATAATCTTGCGCCAAAGAAACAGCTAAAAAGGTAAGAAATGTATATATTTTTTATTATTTGTAGGTATGCTGCATGAATAGGACACATAATAAACATGTAGGGGGGTTTCTCAAATTTGACTGCAAAAGTGGAAATACACTTTAAGCTTTCTTGGTAATAAATAGGTGCAATTAAGATAAAAATATCCTAATCCAGTTCCAATGTGTCTTTAAATTCTATTTTTTGTTATTTAAAAAAACAGTTAAAGAGTAACAATTTTCTCTCATTTAATGGAAGTTTCCTTATATTTTATTATAAAGTGTCTACTTTGCTTAAATCATTCTCTCAGATTGTTTTTAGTTGCACCCCAAGATCTTCTTTTACAGGAAATGTATATAGCTGCAACAATCTAGGTCCAATATAATGGTGACAGGTCCCTATATATAATAAAAAAAATTATACCACCATACCTACTGGATCTGCTAGAAAAAGTCAATTAATCAAGCAGCTTTCAACTGCTTTTCTATTGAAATAAGACTTGCATAAATCTTTACCTAGATCGCCTAAATCCTGTGAGCCCAGACCGAGAGGCTTCATCAATGAGTGGGATTACAATCTTCTCTGTCATGTCTGTCAACACTGTAAATGTTGGCTCCACGATGAAGTCTATAAATCCTAAAATTTTATTGAAACAATAAGCCAATGTCAATGTCCTATTCATTTCATATTCATTTCTTCTGACTGAATCAAACAATATACTGAAAAGATTTTTATTGCTCAATGATAACCAAAATGTCTTTATACATTATTGCTATGTTCAAACTGTGCACTAGATGGAGGCAAAGTGCATGTAGTGAAGGTTATTGCTGCAAGATAAAAGCTTGCAATCTACTGAAAATGACTGTATTAAAAAAAGACCAGCAGTGATAATATAATATGAGCAAGTGCTGGTTCTGTAATGTGAGCGTGAACTACTGAAATAGGTAGTTACTGTACATCTGGCCAGTTATGTAAAAGGAACATTTAGCCAGCATCAACTGAGAACTTTAACCTTAATATGCATAAATGTCTCTGCACAGGCATATCGTCTAACAGTACAGTATTTTGGTGGAGCTCTATGTAATAGAAGTGCTCCTAATACTGGGAAGGCCTTGTTTTCCCACTTTACCCTCTTCAAAGCCTGAATGTCAGTAGCAATGTTTGACTTATTTGTAATTTTTGCTTTTCTTGGGGCAGTGCATGGCCTTACTCCGAGGTCTATTTATACATTTTTTCACACAACGTTCACCAAGATTTCACACATTTTTGCAATTGAATCCTGTAAAAAAATTTGAAATCTGGGGTGACAGTTGTCAATCTTATGTAGAAACATGTATTAATAGTACCCTAAGGTGGATATTTATAAATAATGCATGAATAATTTGCAAAACTATTCTTAGTATTAATGTTTGCTTTTCAAGTCGCATGTAATACCACAAAAATACCGCATTATGGTCACTAAATTGAATTGTTTATAAATAGACCCCTCAAGTGTTGTGTGCTTTTTCCAATGTGCCAGTTTTGCAGTTGTGTTGTTTCTTGTGTTGTAGCTTAAATAATACTTTACTTTACTTTAGTTGTATTATTGATAATTCTGCTTTACTATGAGTTTATTGGTGGGAAAATATTTATGGTTCCTTAAACATGCGTCAAAATTCTGTATTTTCCTTTTACAGAGGAGTTGTAAAGCATGAAGCATGTATGAGGAGTTCATTCATAATCAGATAATTTCACAAGCGCTTACCCTTTGGTGTATTCTTTAAAACATACACAGAACATCTTAATTCATATTAACCTGAACTTTTCCATAGACCTTAATTTCTAAAATAACAAAATAAATAAATGCTTTCTTAAGTCAATACATACAGTACCTATACTATTGTAATACTATAGAGCACCCTAGAACCTCAAGTATCTGGGACATGCAAACATATACTTCACTTCCTGAAGTCATAGGTTAGTCCACCTACCACTGCCTATAACTACTGGTTAAGATAATTGCAGGGCAAATCAACAGGTTCACTTTAATGTCCACCTCCCCAACTGCACACAATCTTCTTTTCTTCCCTCCCCAGTCATCAAGGTTAGCTGTCTGGATCAGAGAAAGATTGCCCCATATCAGCCCCATATTGAAGCTTACAGGACTCTCTCATGGAGTGAGTTACATTAATTCTCCATACCTGGAAGTACCAGGTATTTTCTTCACCTCCAATGG
>NW_017307094.1:513045-539848 GCF_000935625.1 Nanorana parkeri
GCACTAAAGAAAACCTGTTGCTTTGTTTTTAATGGGTAACACATAGCTTTGTTTTAAGCATGATGGTCATGCTCACTAACCAATAGTTTTTGCTATGAAGGTGAAAGAAGGTGGATCTTCACTTTAGGAAGTAAAGTTGGCATTTTCATATCAAAGCTTCATCCATTCTCACGGGTGCTCCAGAAGGCATTTAAAGGTATGTACAAATATTTGTGGGTGTGTGCTTTACATTTATGTTGCTGTGAAAAGGTTAATTTTAGCATGATAAAGTAATATTGTCTGTACAGAAATAAAACAATTAACAATAAAACTATGCTCCCAGAAAACAAATATTTTGTGCATGTATGTTAGTAAGCTATATATATATAAAATAAATATAAATGAAAGGAATGCTTCATATTATGTTAATCTTCATACAGAATAAAAAACGCTTTTTGTATTCTTACCTATTTGGGATTGAGCAACCATTGTTGAATTGCGATCGCACAGTGGAGAAAACGGAAGGCCAAGTTCTGCTTCTTTGTCACCCTAAAAACAACAGTAAATTGCTTGACATACTAATATAGTATCATAAAAACTAGATTGAAAAATAAATACTCCAAGCAGGTGTTAGTAGTAAAACACTGAAGAGGAAGATCTAATAGGAGACTATAAGATCTGTCCATTCTCAGCACTGTACTAAAACAAAAAAGCATACAATACCTCCAGTGGACCTCAAGGGGAAAGGGGGTCAATTGGGGGGATGGCACAGAACTCAGAGTTGGGTTTTAACTTTACTTCTGAGGCCAGATATCTAAACACTCTGTGATCAAAAGACTGCAGCAATGTTCATTGGTACCAACAAACAGTCTAACTTTTGTCTTTTGAAGAGCGGAGGGGACAGTTAGGGTGATACTTTGAGACAAGGTTTGAGATATAGCCAGGGGCAGAGTTGTGGATGGCTTTGTAAGTGGTTGTTAATATTTTAAATGTTATCCTTTGGGCTATTGGAAGCCAGTGCAGGGATTGACAGAGGGGGGTTGCAGAAAATAAGTGGTTAGTTAGGTGAATGAGTCTAGCAGCTGCACTCACGATAGACTGAAGGGGGGATAGCCTTGTAGAGGTAGGCCAATGAGGAGGAAGTTGCAATAGTCAAGACGAGATATAACAAGTGAGTGGATGAGTGATTTTGTGGTTTCTTTGGTGAGGAAGGGGTGTATTTTGGAGATGTTACGAATGTGAAGGCAGCAGGATTTGGATAGTGAGTGGATGTGAGGAAGAAGGGTGAGGTCCGAGTCAAGCATGACATCTAGGACCTTGGCATGGGGGGAGGGCTGGATAGTTGTGTTAACAATCTCAAGGGAAACGTTGGGGGAAGGTGCATAGGCAGGAGGAAATATCATGAGCTCAGTTTTTGAAAGGTTGAGTTTTAAGAAGTGTTGCGACATCCAGACTGCTATGTCAGTTAGTAGATTAGTGGCACGCAAGGACACTGTGGAGGTTAGTTGCAGAGTAGAAAGGTAAATTTGAGTGTCATCCGCATAGAGATGGTATTGGAAGCCATGTGAGGTTATTAACTGACCAAGGGAGGAGGTGTAGATAGAGAAGAGAAGGGGTCCAAGCAAAGTTTATAGGTTTTTATCAGTTTACATTTCTGTATATATTAAAATATCTTGATACATGCTCAGAATGCAAACAAAGCAAATATTTCTGCATGTACGTCTCTTTTATCTGTGAGTTATTGCATGGTGTATTGTTTCAAACAGATGTTGAATTAAAATTGTGCTTGTCTTTTAGCTTTTTGTAGAAGTAATTAATGTGTCTGGGACTTGTGAAATCTTTTTAAAATTTAAGGTCAGAAAATAATTTTTTCGTTATAAATAAAAATATGATTGTGTAATAAAAAAACATAAATAACTCTCCAGTTGTGTGAAAAACAATACATTAACTTGATTCATTTTTTGAGGTTTAACATTTCAAACTTTGTTCATTCAGTTTACTCTGACCTTGAAAATAGTCATTTGGTTCTTATTGATTTTTGTTTACCTTATGTACTATGATGCTGCCTTTGTTTGACTTTTGTAATGATTTACTGTTTACATATCATCATTCACTCTTTATTGCCAGCATTCACTATCTTCACTAAAGTAGTTTACCTTCCCCGATAACACCCATGAGACTAAGTAAAATATGTACATATCATCTGAATTTTCAGACACCAAGAATTATACCATAAATCCTACAGGAATTATTCTGCACATATCAACAGACAGTGTTAGTGGAGAACACAAGAAGTTTTGACATTACCAAGAAGATTTGACATGACCCTTACTAATATACTAGGAGTTCTATTTATTATTGTTTTCACACATTTTCTTAGTCAAATCCAGTTAGAAAAATGTGTGCATTTTAGGTTAAAGTTGTATGAATCTTGTGTGGAAATTTTTTTAAATGTAGAGGATTGTTACCTTTGACACACAGGTACCTTCTACCCAGCCATACGCTGTGCAAATGCAGTTCGCACAGCATTCTTGCCACTAGATGGAGCCGATGAGCACAGGAATTAGCCATGCTCCTCGGTTCCATCTAGCAAAACACAAAACAATTTTTTGACAGATTTTTATAAACAGTACAAAAACAGTTTCTTGAAATTTAGATATATTTCATTTCAATATTTAATACACCATTAGGTTTTTCTCAGGCTAATTTTTAGTTGTTTTTTTACTGTTAACTGAGTAAAATATTCAGTAAACAGACATTAAATACCTGTCTAAAGAATTCTTCTAGCAATGACATAGTCCACCTGTGATGGAGGTCCCAGTTTTTTGCTGGATGGCTGATGTCTGCTGTATGCAACAACAGAGATAAGGCTTTCGGCCTATCAATCCTGTAAATTCAAATAAATGATCAACTTAATTACAGCAGTCTGGAAAATAGATATTTTGTTCTATTAATGTAAGTTACTGTTTAACCGCATATACTAAACATTATATTATCTATACTGTGTGTGTATGTATATGTGTATATATACAGTGTATATGTGTATATATACAGTATACAGTATATATACCTTGTGTAAATACTTTCACTAAGGAATGGGAGACAAGCAGGCTTTGGAAAAGGACTGGCATGGATGAAACCTGACCATTGATGGTACTTTAGGCCAAACTCTGACCCAGACCCAACTGATGGAAGGACAACATTCATCCCACAGAGTGCTTCCTGGGATTACATTTTCTGTCTTTTCACCAGAACAAGCATTCCTCCAAGTGTGATGATAGACTTTGTAATTCAATTTCCTAGCCTTTGGGAGTGTAGGGATGACCAATAGGCCCCTGTCTCTCAGGACTTGGGCTTCAACAGCCTAGCCATTAAAGCTAGTGGCTGAGAAGCAGGATGGTGAAACTGCACTGTGACAAAAGATCTGGCCGATCTGGAGTCTGCAATGAGCTTGACTAGCTGAAGAGCACATCCTCCTGTGCCAGTTTGTGCAAAGACAATCACCGAAATGCCTCTGATCTTGATTCTGCATAGTAGGTGAGGAAGGAGCTTTAAAGGGGGAAAGCCATAGATCAGGTGGAACTGATACGACAATGTCACCTGAGCATCCACTGTGAAGACCTCAGGATCCCTGGTCCTGGCAACAAACTGGTTAAGTTTATTGTTGAACCTGAATGTCAAGAGATCCATGTCCAATATTCTCTACCTTGGACAGAGAACTAGAATCACCTCTTGGTAATTGCTGATGACTGAGATAGTCACCTTCTGATTGTCCACACCTGGGAATGTGCATGGCCGTCAGAGCATGATTGTGAAGTTCTGCCCAAGCCAGGGGATAAGCCAGCTTTAGCTTTAGCAAGTTGTGTGACTTCTGATGCATCCCTAATGGTTGATGTAAACCACTACCATTACATTGTCCGACTAAATCTTGGTCGGGTGACCTTGTAGCCAAGAGTTCTAATGTTGAAGGGACAACTAAACTGTCCTGATTGGAGACTGGAGTTGGTCTGGGAAACGTAAGACCCTGGACAGGGCTGTAGTCAAGATTAGGCCCAGACACTCCAAGTGATGAAGGGGATCCAATGATGATGTATGGAGAGTTTAAACCTATCACAATCTCTGCAGTGCAAGACAAAATCTAAGCCAACTGCAAGAGATTGTCCAGATATCCCAATATGCAGATACCCTGAGAGTGGATCTGTGTGAGAACATGGGCTAGCACCTTGATGAAGACCCAAGGTGCCATGGGCAGGTTAAAGGGAATGGCAACAAATTGGCAATGTTGCATGCCCGCAGCAAAATGCAGATTTGTTGATGTGTTGGAACGTGGATGTGTAAGTAGGCATTCTTGATGTCTATGGAGGTCAGAAGTTCTCGAAAGTGAAGAGAAGCAATAACTGACAAAGTAGATTTCATGTAGAATTTTTGAACTAAAAGGAAACCTTTGAGAATTTTTAGATATAGAAGGGGGCAAAAGCCAGATTCTGCCATGGAGTCAGTGAACAGGCTTGAATAGAATCCCAGGAAGTTTTATATTCTGGGACAGGAGCTATGACCCATTGAGAGAGGAGCTGCTTGAGAGCAGTGTGAAGATTCATTGGCCATTGAAGAAAAGTTGGCAAGTTTGACAGCATGAAGCAGGGTGAAGGCAGAGACCAAAACTCTAGTTTCAAGGCCCTAAGCCCAAGGGTCTAGCAGCAGACTTTCAACCTACTCTTCACAGTGGATGCACCTCCACAATGAAAGGAGGGCTTGTTTCTGGACTCTGCAGATTTGGCGGTCAAGGTCTTACAGTGGAACTGTGTCCTGGGATTGGACTTGGATCTTGAGACCTGAGAGAAACAAAGGGAACTCTTTTTCACGTCAGGAGCTGAAGACTTAACTGAAGGAAGTTTTGCCTTCTTTTTTCTGGGGAAACTTCCCTCCCATGACTTCCCTCCCATGACTTCTTTGATATAGGTGTCCAAGGAGTCAACAAAGGTGGGTTTTTTTAAAGGGTATTTGCACAAAGCACTTTTTGCATTGAAGCTACACCGACAAATATTTAAGCCACTGGATCCTCCTTGTATGTACTGAAGGAAGGCCAATCCTGGATATCTGATAAAGTGTATCTGCAAGCCCATCAACACAGTAGTGCAAGGCCACAGACAAGACCTCCAGTCATTGGAGGACAGAAGGAGCCACAATTCTGAGCCATGGTCTTGGACCACACAGCTAGACTCTGGCAGACGGATGTGGTCTCCACAGCAGGTTGCAAACCAGGTCCTGCAAGCAAGAATAAGGCTTTGTAAAGGGCTTCTATCCTTTTGTCCACAGGGTTCGTAAATACTGGTAAGTCCTGAACAGACTGAACTGACTTTTAAGGCTTTGCTAAGACAGGAAATAGCTGGGCGCATGACTGGGACAACCCACTTCTTCAGCAACCCCTCTATAATAGGATATTGCTGAGCAAAGCACGTGGGAAGAAGAATGACCTTTTAAGTATTAGACCATTCACGGTACAATACCTGCTGCAAGAGCAAGTGCACAGGAAAGTATTTTGCAGGCTGAGGCATTCTTAATAAGCCAAGTTGGTGACCCTTGGCCAGGTCATCGCAGACTGCTGTAGGGCAAGGCATGTGTGCCATCCTCATCCTTCTTTTCAGGAAGTTCAGAAGCAGTCAGAGGGAAATCGGAGATGGTCTCTGAGGGAGATGAGAGGACCTGGCTGTATAGGCTATCAGAATCAGGACCCTTAGGAGAAATAGTGCAGAACTCCCCTAAGCCATTAGTTAAGCATGAACTGGCAGGGCCCACTGGCCTACCTCCATTGTGCCTATTATCCTCCATAGAGTGTGAGGAATGTCCCCCCCAGGAAAACTCACAACCATACACAGGAAGAGATAAACGTACACAGGAAGGGATAAGCCTTCTGTGACCAGTCACTTTAGGCAGCAGTGCGCCCAGTAACATTCAAAAATTCAGAGAATTGCTGTACTATGATAGGAGAGGCAAGTAATAGGAAAGACCGATCCACATATGTACTGCCAAGATGAAGTGTTCATGCACAGTGCACCTAAATGGGAAAGAGGCCATTCAGGCACAATAGCATTCCTGAGTAGGAATAAGCTTGGGTTTGGATCAAACCCGGTCTGAATGAGCTTCTCTGAACACAGAAGAAGCTTCTCTGAAGATGGAATGAAACTCCTTCAGCTTTGACCCTATCAGCTGTTGCTAGGGAATTCCCCATCCACAGCTGCATGTAACCAAAAGGTTGGGATGCAGTGATGCCATTGACTATTATAGTGAGAAAAATAATAATTTGATCACCTTCAGATTTTGTAAGTTTGCCTATTTACAAAGAAGTGAAAGGTCTATAATTTTTATCATAGGTGTATTTTAAATGTTAGAGACAGAATATAAACCAAAAATCCAGAAAAAAACAGAATGTACAAATGTTATAAATTGTGTTGCAGTTCAGTGAGTAAAATAAGTATTTGATCCCCTACTAACCAACAATAATTCTGGCTCCCACAGACTGGCTATCTGGTACACAGATTAGTCCTTTCAATTTAAGAAAATGCCCCTAATGACAACTCGTTATGTATATAAAAAACATCTCTTTCTTCCATTCAAACCTCACCACCATGGGCAAGACCAAAGAGCTGTCAACGGACGTTAGGGACAAGATTGTAGACTTGCACAAGGCTGGAATGTGCTACAAGACTATCGGCAAGAAGCTTGGTGAAAATAAAACAACTGATAGAGCGATTATTCACAAATGGAAGGAATACAAGATAAACATCAATCGCCCTCGGTCGGGAGCTCCATGCAAGATTTTGCCTCATGGGGTAAGGATGATCATGAGAAAAGTGAGGGATCAGCCCAGAACTACACGGGAGGAGGTTGTGAATGATCTCAAGGCATTTGGGACTACAGTCACCAAACAAACCATTGGTAACACAATACACTGCCATGGATTGAAATCGTGCAGCGCCCGCAAGGTCCCCCTCCTCAAGAAGGCACATGTACAGGCCTGTCTGAAGTTTGCCAATGAACATCTAAATGATTCAGAGAAGGATTAGGAGAAAGTGCTGTGGTCAGATGAGACCAAAATTGAGCTCTTTGGCATTAACTTGACTCGCGTGTGTGGAGGAAGAAAAATGCTGACTATGAACCTAAGAACACCATCCCTACAGTCAAGCATGGAGGTGGAAACATAATGCCTTGGGGCTGTTTCCCTTCTAAAGGTACAGGCCGCTTTTGCCGCATAATGGGGCCAATGGACGGGACCATGTATTGTAAAATCTTGGATGAGAACCTCCTTCCCTCAGCCAGAGCACTGAAGATCAGTCTTGGATGGGGCTTTCAGCATGACAATGACATAAAACATACCGCCAAGGCAACAAAGCAGTGGCTCAAGAAGAAGCATATTAAGGTCATGGAGTGGCCTACCAGTCCACAGACCTTGATCCTATAGAAAATTTATGGAGGGAGCTGAAACTTCGAGTTGCCAAGTGGCAGCCAAGAAATCTTAAGGATTTAGAGAAGATCTGTAAAGAAGAGTGGACCAAAATACCTCCTGAGATGTGTCCCAACCTGGTTACCAACTACATAAACGTCTTACCTCTATGCTTGCCAACAAGGGTTTCTCCACCAAGTACTAAATCATGTTTTGCTTGGGGATTAAATACTTATTTTACTCACTGAACTGCAACTCAATTTATAATATTTATATCATGTGTTTTTTCTGGATTTTTGGTTATTATTCTGTCTCTATCATTTAAAATACACCTATGATAAACATTATAGACCTTTCATTTCTTTGTAAGTGGGCAAACTTACAAAATCTGCAGTAGATCAAATAATTATTTTTATCAATGTATATGGCCATATGGCTATATTTGGCCAATAACATTCATCAACATCATAGAATCTTGCTAGAAAAAAACCCAGAAAAACCTTGAGAAAATGAACAAAGAAAAAAATTAAAGTAGTTTGCTCCTCTGAGAGCAAAGTAAAGAGGTATGTTCTCCTAAAGACACTAGCAAAAAACTGAGGCTTCCCTGAGAGTGGGAATGGGAGTATAGGTGGTATACTTCCAAATTTGATTTGCCAAATCTCCCAAAGGTAGCTGCATAACCCACTGGTTCCAGAATGAAATCAGGTGTCCTGTAAGATACGATTAATATATTGTGTACGATTAATACGATTAATATAATCTTTAAATCTCCTTTAAACAAGAACGAGGTAACTTCAGAATGCCTAATAGCTTTCACAGGTTGCCTTTGAAGTGCAAAATAATAAACTATCAGTATATGCTGTGACCTTTTACTGCAGGACATCACAACAAGGTTACTCACCCTTCTGGCTGCTGCAAAGCATTTTTCATTGCTTTGATTTGTTGGAAATGACAGGACATATCTGTAGCCAACACCATCTCAATCACCAAAGCCCGGAATTCCCTTCAGGGTTGTCATAAGGCAGAAAGTAAAAGAACGTGTAAGACATTAGTTTATCTTGTGCATAGGCTAATTGTTTGTGACATTTTGACTGCAAACCATATGTGTCACAAACCCCATGCAGATATCTTTATTCCAAGGGAGGTAAGCTCATTCTTTTTAAATATCAAATTCAGTGTGAGTAAGTTAGTCAGAAGAATAACTCCAGCTAGAATTAATGCAAGAAAAGGAGAGGCATATTTATTTTGCTGTCTTTTTAATAAATGTAGTTTTCATAAAATGAAGCATAATAATATTTGTTTTCCAGAAAAAATACTCAAAGTTTTTTTTTAAATTTGAGTTATTCTTCTATACATTTATTTTTACTACATACACTAAAATTTCAAAACAATTCACATACGGTTGAATATTATGATATGCAAATCAAATAGCAATTTGGCTAAATTCAGGGAGAATCACATATTTCAGGAATCATTTCCTTTTCCTGCAGATTTTCCACTTGTATATATTAAAATAAATTGAAAATGTATGATTTGTTAAAAAAAAGATTAGATGTTCTCCTCTTTTTATGTGCATATTAGCTATCACTGAGCTCAGAAATACCCTTACCCCTAAAAGGTTCCGTCTCAGTGAAGACACTGTTTTCTGATAAAACTAAGTGCAAAATGGTAGTGTTTGTATAATCACAATCACTTCCAGTGTTGACAATGTCAACACTAACATGGTGATCAATAGCTTTGTTAATTAAAAAAAGTCAATCTTAACCCTAAATGCTAAACTAAACTGTAACCCTAACCTTATCCCAAACGCCAACACTAATCCTAATGCCAAACTTTAACTCTTTGCTTATTAACAAGGTCATGTGATTGACTTGTCAATGCTAAAAAAAAAAGCCATTTTGTTGATGTCATCGATAACTGCCCCTGTATTGCTTTCTAGTTGCATTTGGTGTGTACCCACATAGAAATGTGTGTGTTAAAAGTAAAAAAAAAGATTAATAAGCATTTAAAACTTACGCTTATGTAACCTTCAGAAGCCATTTAAAGCCAGCTGCACCTTTAAAACCACCTTCATTTTGCCTTCCCTATTGACTCCAATGCATATTGCCCAAACAATAATAATAACAAACAATTGTGCCCAAATGTCCTAATCTACGCTGAAATTATGGTTAGGCAAAAAACAATAAACAGTAAACAGAAGTATGATTTTTTTCCCCTGTAGACAGTTTACATTGAATAAATAAGTTTGTCCATGATTTAGATACTTCTAAAAAAAACCTCATAGCTTGGTTCACTGGTAAGCTCTGAAAATTAATATGTGACAGGTAATGTATATATAATCATATTATAAATTATTTCTTAACCATTGTAGGTGTCCAAAATGGCACAAATTATTCTGATACAAAGTTTGTGGATATTGACATCAGGTGAAATTACATGAGTTAGACTGAATCCTGGTTTATTTTATTTTTTTCTCTCTTCTCTAATAATTTATGAATGATTGAAACAAGTATTTTTTTAAAATTTAATTTGCATTGTGCTATTTTTAATTTGTGTAGTGGACCGTTAGATCTGAACGGACAACATGTAAATAAAAATATGCTGTAAATTTCAGCTGTATAGACTCATGCATAGTATCAGGTACACTGTATGTACCTTCTGGCAGGCACCTATGAATTATACATGAGAGTTAATGAGTGTATGAACATTCCATCTTATATACTGACAATGTTAGCTGTAAAAAATAACTGTAGAGCTTGTGGACTCTGGGGGCCTGCTGTAACTTACTGTAATGTGCACACTCGTGATTTTGGCTCTTGTCTGCCTTATCTGACCACAGAATGACAAGTGTGGCTATTTCTACAGTAATATCAGAGGCTATGTAAATTAGAAAAGATGGTGATAATGTTGCACAATAGCATATCACAACTTTACACACAAAATTATAACGACAATTTTTCGACTATGTTTTAATAAATACTAGCAGATTTATTATAACAAGTGTTAAAAATAATTCTTACCTTAAAACATTTTGTAATTACATTTAAAAAAAAAAATGTCCATTATAGTAATCAACTGATCAGGAACCAGCTTATTGGTTCCAGATTGTAAATATTTAAAATGACTGTCAGTGCCAGCCCTCATAGTTCTGAAATATAATGTAGATGAACAACATTCTCTCGATCTGACTGAAAATTGTAACCTACAGATTAACCTCACTGGTGGTCTGATTATGTCAGTATTTTTTCTTTTTGTTTCTTTTTTCTATTTTTCACTTTTGAATTTCCCGCCTGTTCCGCCCCTTCGCGACGCCGGCGCTCACAGGGAAGAAACCCAGAATCGGCCAGAGGACACAGTGGGGCTTGTAGGGACAAGGTAAGTGACAATAAAGTGTAATCTCGAGTATGGCTCGGGGTTACCGCTTTTGGTACTGAAAATTAACCCCGAGCCACACTGGGGAATACCGCCAGGGAGGTTAAGGATGCTTAGGTGTTAAACAACCCAACAACTCCACCGCACAAAAATTATCCAGATATCAGCCAATCTTACCATGCATGTGGTGTAGGATCACACCATGTAGAGTGGTAATGGGTCAGCAATAGCTGTGAGCAATAAACACTTGCTTCCAGTATTAAATTCATATAGGCAGCATATCCAGCATACAAATAATTTAGGCAGCTTCTTACAGAACAAAAATAATGCACAAAATAAATCCTAACCTGTCTGGAACTTACTAATCATAAGAGTCTTTTTTTTAAGATTTGAACCCTGTGTCCAGCTTCAGCTAAATGTTTTTTTTTTTGCACACAAGGCAGCCAGCTCCGGGTATTTTTCTCTCTAGGTTTTTTTCCTCAAGTAAAAACACAGTTGTGTACTGTCTGTGATATGTTATTTGCACTAACAGTTACATTTTCAGGACAAGCTTTCAGCCGTCTGTCCCCGTCACAGTCAAAGCAGTACTGATACAAAAATATTTAGAAAAATGTTTAGAAAATAAACTATAAAAACAACACTTTTTTGAGGGTGGAAGCGGGAACTACGGAGATGCTGTATATTGTGGATATTGTTAAGGAAATTAACTGTATCTTACAGGAAGCTAGCAGTAATTTTAACTAATGGTTTTATCATGTTTTCTACAAGGCCTGAGATTTGTTCAGTGAGTGTATGCATAGCTGTCATGATTGGACTGCCTGGATTTACTGGCTTGTGGATCTTCGGCAACATATAGAAGTTCCACATTTCTGGTTTATCTAGGATTGCACTGATGAGCTCTGAATAAATGTGGGTTTGTAGTGTTTTAATAGACCTTTCAGTTGTTGATTAAAATCATGGGAGGGATCATATTCCAGTTTTATATTGAGTATCAGCTGCAAGCTGCCCCTTGACATCTTGTATATATTTGTTTGTGTCCAACTGTATCCCCTTTCAATTAAAGTAAAAATGAACTATTCAGGCACATGTTGGGATTTCCAAGGCACCTGGTATCTATCAGGGATAAAAATGGCATACCTCAAAATACAGGAAACCCATTTACTGACACAACTATCTCCACAGTTCCATCTCACACCCCCAAAACACCAAATGACCCATCATATACAGCCAGGCCACAAGATACCACTGCATTTGTTCTGACCCAGAAGACAGAAATAATTACTAATCTTTTCATAAAAAAGGTTACAGCAACAAATCCATCAGTGCATGAATGCTGCCTTGAAAATCCAAAGAGACAATATCCTACAATACAATGAGAAGAAAACATATAGCCATGTACCTGCAGTAACCAAATACAATCCAGCCCAAATAAAATAGCGTGTACCTCCTAGTGACCATATACAATCCAGAACTAAAAGGCTTTATAGTGATCATCAAAGAACTGCAATCATAATAGAGGACAAAAGGCTGAAATAAATCTTCCAACAACCCTCGAAGCTGGCCTTCAGACAACCACCAGATTTAAATTAAACATCATGCTGACTACAAGGATGCCAACAAGAAAATAAAACTTTGGAATAAAAAATGCTGTAAACTGGATCATACAGCTGCATCTCTAGTGGTGTACCTCATTCAATACAGCAAATGCAACCAGGAATGCTAGATTGGTGAAACAGGACAGAAAACAGGGAACTTTAAACATAATCAGAAAAGGAAAACCTTTAAACTACAAATTATAATTCTGTTTGACACAAGAGATAAACTAAATCGGGACCTCAGCTTTCTAAATCACTTTCAAATAGATTTATTTCCTATGAAATACTTTTATTACCCAGGATTTTTTCACCAGAAATTGTTATCTATGCAGAACTTTTTCTCAATGCTATGTCGAACCTTTGTGTATTAGTACTGCTTGGACCACAAAGAAGAGGGTAGACCCCCAAAAGCTTGCCCTGAAAATGTAACTGGTGCAAAAAAGAAGTATCACCTACACTACTCAACTGTGTTTTTGCAAGTGCACTAATATTTCTATCAAGCTTTCATTAAAAATGTAGAGACTGCAGATGATACAGCAGTGTAAAATTGGTCAGCAGCAAAACAATTTTAGATAGAAAGTCTAGGCCCAAATTACTACAGACAGAGGACGGGCTAGAGCGTTACTACAAGAATTAAAAGAGAAGTAAAGCCGAACCTTCTTTTGGCTTTATTTTTCTTTTGGGTCACAGGAGTACATTAGTAAATGTACTTACAAATTCTTACTGCTCTTTGGATTTTCGTTGTCTTATTACTCTACTTTTTCTTCTATACTAGGCAAGAAATGTATCTGCTCTTTCAATAGAATTTTGGATTCTGGCATCTTACCAAGGGACACCCTTTATGCTCACATTATAGTCATTCCCAAGCAGGGGAAGGATTTGTCCCAATGTGCACAGTATTGGTCCCATCTCAATGTTCAATACAGACTTAGAGGTCTTTATTAAAATTTTGCATAACAGGTTGCTTCCCCATGTCCCTACTCTTATTGATTTGGACCAAGTAGGTTGTATGGCTGGCAGAAATGCTAAGGATAATACCATGAGTGTAATGAATATTGTCCACGGCTCTGCCTCTAATCATATTCCGCTGATCCTTGTATCATCAGAAGCAGAGAAGTCATTCAATAGGTTTACCTGGACTTTTTTGCATGCCACTTTGGAGATAGCGGCGCGCATGCGCATTCTGCAAACTAATTTATAAATGCCCGAATATAGATTTAGTATATTCGGGCATATAATACATTTGTTATATTGGATTCGGACAAACTGACGAATCAACTGAATTTAGTTGATTTGCAGGTTCAACCGAATCCAAATGCACATGTCTAGTAATCATTGGCTATCCTTTAGGATCCACAAAAGTAGACAATATACTGTACATATAATGTCTTTACCCTAACATAACTGTAAGCATAGACATGCTTACAAAATACTTATTGCTTACTCATCTCACCTCCAGTCATCCTTGGAAAGGTTATAAAGTATATTCATTTCTTCGTCATCCTGCAGTAAGCGATATGCTGCACTTACATGATGATTTTCAAGTACAGATCGGTCATTATACAAAACAGCTGAATCTGATCTGAAAAAAAAGAGGAAAACTAAATAGACTGAATAGAAGGTAAATAGTGGTTTACATTTCTGTCAATCCTCATTAAAAAAATCCAAACATTTAGGGACATAGACACCACACCCCTAATTCAAACATATGAACAACAAAACAATAGCGATATGGAGCTTTTAAGGTTTCACACACTCATGGGGGTTGATTTACTAACCGTATAAACACACCACAAACATGTATACACCACTGTAGTGTGTTCCCTCCCAGCATGATCTATGGGTGGAATCTAAACACCTTTGTAGTGTGTACACACCCAGCAGGTGTGTTGTGCAAAGCCCTGCCCTGAATTGCAAGGTGATGTTGTGTAAATTAGCTCTACATTGTGTTGCTTGCGTTGATGAATGCAGGAATGTAAATGCATGAGCTAACCATTTTTGTCTAAACTGTGAAGCAGCATTATATATGCATCGTGTGCATGATTTTTCCATATATGGCATTAGTGGAAATATGCTTATAGAGACTTTTTGGTTGATAAATACGCTTTGCTGTGTAAAAATCACACGCACCTGGTGCGTGCGTGTGTTTAGGTTAGTAAATCACCCCCATGGTGTCAAGGTGTCAAGAAACTCATTCACATAGACTTGCTCCAAAATGTGTTCCAAAATTTCACAGATTACTATTCTCAGTCAACATAAAGGTTTTCCTTATTTCATTTTTGGAAACGAATACATTTGTAACAGAAACACATCGAAATACATTTTCTTTGTTTGTCCACTTAAAATTGGTCTTTCAACTTGATTGCTTCCATTATGGGGGTATCTTAAAGGAGAACTCAGTTTTGTACTTTTAAGTGGGAATGAAAAGAATGTTAATTTAAGTCTACATCTGACATTTTTTAAAATCTAGAAGATAGACACAGATGAATAACAAATATTTTCTTTGTTTGTCCACTTAAAATTGGTCTTTCAACTTGATTGCTTCCATTATGGGGGTATCTTAAAGGAGAACTCAGTTTTGTACTTTTAAGTGGGAATGAAAAGAATGTTAATTTAAGTCTAAATCTGAAATTTTTTTAAATCTAGAAGATAGACACAGATGAATAACAAATATTTAACTATGATGGTGGGGTTGATTTAATGAAATAAAAGAAAAACACCGGGGTAAAACTGTTAGGGTACGCATGGATTATTGCCATCTTTGTTGAGCATCAAAATAATGTTGGCTTTGTACCTTCTGCTCTGTTTTAGAAAATACTTTCCTGGTGGTGGTATAGCAATCTTTGAATGTATGGCCAGGTTTAGAATCAAAGGCTGTCTGAACTTTCATATCAAATCAAGATTTTCTGTGAAAATGCATTCAAATACATTTATTGCACATAAACACAATATAATAACAAAATACTAACCCAGATATCCTCCCCCCAGGGGAATGAGTACAGGGGTACATTCATCCCTTTTACATTAATTCCCACAAAGAGTTTAAAATAAATAAAGGCAACCACACTGTAAAATAAAATATGTGAATAACGTTACCCGATGTAAATTCACTGTCCATCACTGTAAATTGTCCAGTGATGCAGATCTATCATCAAACACCACATCGACACGTAACATTTTTTCCCCTCTGCACTAAATGACAAGCCCGTTCCTGTGTTGGACTGCAATCTCAGGTTTAGTTTACTAATTTGACTGTAGTCCATCATGGGAGTGAGCTTGGAGCTGTGGCTACTTTACAACACATACAGGGACCATGGGGAACAAAAGTAGCCACTCTCCAGAAAAAAGGACAGTGTCAGCACCAATTCAGAGATGATTTGATGATCTACAGCTGAGTGATACACAAATAGGAATTTTTGGTAATGGTTAAGGTACTTTTTAAGCTTTAACTCCTGAATTTAGTGTCACTTTAAATGTACAGTCTGGGTTAAATTCCACTTCCTCTCATATCTTCAGTATTAATATCATTAAATATATAAAGCAATACACAGGCACTTTCACAGCTAAGGATTCTCTAACATTATATGATTTCCTATTAATTATAAGCATATTCTAGAATTTATTTATAGTGCACTGAGAGGCTGATGATAAAAGGCAGGCCTCTTCTGAATGGTTGGTTTCACCCAGACTGGAAATTGCTTACTGACATTTAAAGAATGCAGGCAAAATAATAAATTTTAAGGACACCATCTGTAAAACTATGATGTGCAAATGTGCAGTTTTTCTTTTTAAGAGAAAAATAATTATATAGCAACATTTTAAAAGAAAATAGTTTGAATTTTACAAAGTAGTTTAAAGTACATTTACACAACAGCATGTTTTGTTTTTTAAAATAATAAAAAAAAATGAAGGCTGATATCTCAGTACACAATTCACATGTTGTAAATACAATAGTATTTATAATATTTGCTTCTTCATGTTTTCCTTTTCTACCTATAGATATCCACTACCATGTAATTTAATTATGCATACTATTTAATAAACTGTCAGAGGTGCATCACTGGTAAAGGTGCATCGCATTTTTAGCTACACAGGTTTATGCCTTCACGGATACTTGCTGATTATTGGCCACATGGGTTTGTCATTTTTTGAATATCACCATTTTTAGAGTACAGTTCGACACAGACTTAGCGCAACATAAATGCATTAATTCATTCATTGTATAATAAATGTGTAAAGATAGCAGCCTTGATTATGATCTCTGCTAGATAGGATGGGGGTTTGTGCAGGTTGGAAGAATCCATACAGCAGATTGGGTTTCTAACTGATTTCAACCAGCTTAATTATACAAACATAAGCAACATTTTCAATTTCAGCAAAAAGAAAGCTCTATCTGTCCCCAAAAAAGTATAATGAAGACCATTTGCTCTTGCCTATCATAAAGTGGGTCTTTCCCCTCCTTACAAACTAAGGGCTCATTCAAGGAGGAGGATGGTATCCTCCTGGGCATCCTACATGAGGATTTCGGTGGGAGAAATATGCAAAGCAGCTAGTTGGAGCACTCTGAACACCTTATTTTGCAACATTACAAATTGGATGTTTATTTTGGAGTGGATGAGTCTCTGGGAGTATCCATCCTCTCAGCTGCTCTATCAAGATGATTGTCTGTGCTGTCTGTTTTTTGATATTACTAAACTATTTTGAATGTTATCTTGTGTGTTTGAGTTTTTTCCCCCCCCCCCCCAGGTATTGCTTTCACATCACATGGTGGGCTGACATGAGGAGGGCCAGGAATAAAAAAAATTGTTATCCCATACTTACTGTAATTTTCCTTTCCTGGCTCTTCCTCATGTCAGCTAGACGGTCCTACCCTTAGCTGGCGCGAGTTCGTGTTACGGAACATTGTCTTGTGAGTATTCCTCTTTTAATAACTATTAGGAATGTCCTATTGGGGGTCAAGAGGGTGTAGTTGACCCGTAGTTAGCTGGCTTAAGGAGGAGCCAGGAAAGGAAAAGTGTGTGTCTGTGTATGTGTATATATATATCTATATATATATATATATCTACATATATATATATAGATATATATATATATATAGATATATATATATAATTTCAAATGTTAATTGTGTGAAATTCTTATTAACTGGGCTATTGAAAATAGCGACAAGATCACTGTTTTATTGGAAAGAAGTTGCCATTCTCGGGTTAAAGAAGAGGAAATTAGGTTTGTTTCCAAAGAGTATAAGAGTCACTGTCAGACTCGTGGCTTGAAATATTTAAAATAACTTTTCATGTTGTGGGTATCTTAAATTGCTAATGTCACAATGAGATGGAAGAATGATACCATGCAGCAAGCATGTTGCAGTGACTGTTAAAGGAGACTGCTTTGGTGGCAGCAAGTGGTGCACACAGCAGTGTAAGAATAGGGCACAACAAGACACTGTAGAAAGCTGTGTTCAAGCTCTGGAAAATCCTCATTTAGGCAGACTCAAAAAGCAGGCTTTCCTAAACTATCATACTGCAGTTCACCAGTTACATACCTGTGCAAAGCCAGATTCCTCCCGTGAATGTGCCAGACATCCCCTCAATTTAAAATTATGGAACTGTCACAGAAGCCAAGACTGTCATTCCAAGTAATATGTAGAGCAGCTGGAGACTGATGCTAATATTAGAGCACAACAAGAGTTTCTGTCACTAACATTTTGAAACTGCCCCACAGAGGATTTTCAATGATAGAGCAGCTGTGTCCCTGTTTCTTGGGGGTTATATTCTGCAGTAAAGTCATCCCTAAGCCTGTGTTTTGTTCCAGAGTAAAAGGGGCACCGGCTGTCATTAGTGGGTAGGCCTAGACCCACTTGCTCTTGTTATTGCCTTTGGGAAACTGTTAACAAACTCTAACAAAAAGTATTCAAATGCTTGCCTACATCAAATCTACCATGCACATGCCTCAGAAAATACAGTGAACAAACATTCTGAGGACAAACAACATACCTGAGAAAGAAAACAATGTATGTGCCATAACAGAAGCCATGCCTATGTCTTACTGCTGCTTTGCATCTTTGGGGCTCTAAATTCAAGTTTGAGTAACAATATCTGCTATACCATGACCTACCACTATCTCCACTACTTTGGGTTTTGGGATACACGAAAAAATGCCTCTATTGATAAAAACAAACTGCTAGTAAAGAAATGTGATTCTATCAAGAAAAGAGATGTTAATATTATGGATCTCCTCTACAAAACCCACTACCCAAACTTGATATTGTCTGTAAATGATATATCATTAAATATGATATACCTCTAGAAATATATATATGCAATCATAGAGACAAAAAAATGGGAATTTATGGACTGCTAAATGCCAAAAAGTTTGTATTTTTTAAAAGAATACTATATTTACAACAATGCATTACAATAACAACAAAAGCTATCATGTCCAGTTCATGATCTGCTTTTGTAATATTGCGATAACTTTAACAAATAGTGTTTTATCATATGCCTTGTTATAATGTCTGGGTACTGGTAAAACATAATTTATAATAAAACACTTGCCCAGAAATGTCAGTCATCCAATTCATATATAGATTTCATAGCACATTTTCTTTAAGTACCGTATATACTCGAGCATAAGCCGAGATTTACAGCCCATTTTTTTGGGTGAAAAGTGCCCCCCTCGGCTTATACTATCTGTGAGCTCTGATAGTATACACAGCAGAATGACTACTGAATAGTAATTTATGACATACATACTGTACAATACACATAGGGTATATTTATAAATGTTTTCGCACAAGATTCCCACAGCTTTGACAATTGAATCAAGCTGGAAAAATGTGTGGATCTGGGGTGAAGAAAATGTATAAATAGATCCCACATGATTCACTTAGTACTGTTTTTGTGCATTAGAGCAGAGATGCCAAAATCAATCCTTGGGAACCACTAATTAAGCATCTTTCCTAAAGCTGTCCGGCTTTTATCTTACGAACATGCTACACACCCACCGAAAATCGTACGATTCTCGGCAGGTTTTCGAACATGTTCGTAAGATAAAAGTAATGTGACCTTACAGTAGTAGAGGTCACACGGCTTCCACAAACCTTACGATAATAGTACAATCACGGGATTTCCCGCGATTATCGTACGATTTTCGCAAGGTGTGTGGCACTTTAAATCTTCACAGAATACTGGGTTAAATTAATGGCCATCTTTAAAAATTGTATTTACTTGCTGCAGCTATACAAATACCTGAATCCAATGCCTTGTATTTCCATATCAACCGGTTACAATTCATCTCTTACAGAGCTCACCACAATAAACTAGAATTTGATTGGTTGCCATGGTCTACTGTAATTTGCTCATCCTAATTGTTTAATTTAGTTTTGTTAATGCACTGAATGCATGCTGATTGAGTTAACTACCCTCCAATATGTTGCTTGCTACTTGGTATTTAGAGCAAACTGTGTGCACCAGTAGTTCAAAACACATTTTTGGAGTCATAATTATCACATATTCTAGCAATGACTGTGGAGTCAGCAAGTTTTAAGTATTCTATAGCCGCATTGGTGCCTACATGGCATAGCTATGTGTGATAACACCTCACAGCAGAATCAACTAGGTAAACCTGTTATTGTATTGTAGTTAAAACTGGAATCGACAACTGTTAAAAGCTGTCAGGTGCTAAGTAAGAAAGATTGCATAGTTAACCCTTTAGATGCCAATGCAGATATGATTTTACTTGTTTGTCCTTAAACATGACCAGCCGGTCAGACCAGCAAAGGCTGTTTCTATGCCTAAAATATACAAAATACATACAATGTATATCTCACAAGTACCTAATAAGCTGTAAATGCTCAACCTATTTTGTACTTCTCATAGGAGCTACTGCCAAAGTGACAGCTTGTGCAACCACCAAGGAGTTTGATGGCAAGGAAGGCATTACATTAGATTTGCACTCTCCATCAGAATCCTCTTTTTAGTCTTAAAAACACAGGCAGAAGCACACTCAAGATGTACAGTTTGTAAATGTGTCAGTTAGGATAGATCAGTCAGAGGAAGAGCCATCAGCAAGTTTGTATTTTAAAGTGTATTTCCACTTATGCAGCCAAATTGGGATAACACCTAATGTACTGTATATTTGCTGCATGTTCTTATTCACAGAGCATAAGCTAAAAAGATAAATAAAAAATGCGTATACTGCTTTTACTTGGGTTGGGGTTTTAAGGGTTAACATTTTTACTTGCTTATCTTTCTTTGCAATGTTAGGAGAGGCTGTGAGGGGTCTGAGGTGGTTTGTCCATTGTATATTAATTAAGTGAATGCGTGTAACACAATCCTCAAATTTCAGTTGTAAGCCTTTCTATTAAGACAAATCACTGTAAAGGGGCTCAGAAAAATCTGGAATTAGCCATCTGCCATGCTTTAATAAAACATCAAAAAGGTAAGAAATACTTTTTTAAAATTATGTTTCTTTATGCTGTGTGAATAGAATCACGTAACAAACATAAAGAGGAGTTTTCTCAAATTTAACTGCAAATGTGGAAATACACTTTAAACTCCCTGGCAGTATGATTATGCAGGGTTTTAACATGCCAAAGCGGTAGATTGTTTTTCATGGCAATTTGTTGTTTTATATTGTAGGCCTGTAGTTCTTAGTAAATCTTAGGAATAACTCCCCTAAATCTGTGTAAACAAGAGTCCAGTAGACATCCCGGGTATGATAAAGTTTGAAACACGAAATCATAAATTATAATAAATAATTTAAAAAATGGTCCAGCAAATGGGAATTCTGGGGGATCTGCCTGATCTGTACCACAGTCAGTAGAGTACCAAGTTCACACATCACTGAGCTCAGTCGCAGAATTGTCGCTGTCGTCACTTTCAGTGTCTGATGACGAATTTCCCAACGAATCGCTATCACTCAATTCTACCTGGTCTAAAACCGCTTTTGACCTAAAGGGATGCTTTTTGGATGCCATGGACGTTCTCAAGTTTCCAGGCAGAAAGAACAGTAAAAGTGCAGGCAGGGCACTGGACAAAGCTCTAGGGACAAAATTGAAGTGAAATAGTTTGATACATAAATGTAATTATAGCAGATTACAATGTATTCTGTGTAAATGTCATGTTTTCACTTTCGAATTCCCCGCCGGCTCCGCCCCCCGCTATGATGCACGAACAGTAAACTGAAAGCCGAATGCCGGCACCGGCCGGGCGCACACAGCAGAGGACACCGCGGGCTCGCAGGAACAAGGTAAGTGACACTTTTGTGCTATCCCGAGTGTGGCTCGGGGTTACCGCTCTTGGTACTGAAAATTAACTCTGAGCAACACTCGGGAATACCGCCAGGGAGGTTAAGGCTATGTTTGTCTGGCAGAATAGAGATTTTGGGTGTGATGTCATATCTATGAAATATTGTCACAGTACTGAGCAGCATGGTGGCCAATGGGTTAATGATCCTCCCTTGTAGTGCTGGAATAATGGGTTTAATAGCCACCAGCGACAGTATGTGCATGAGTTTTGATGTTCTCCATATGGTTGCAGGATTTCATACACGTTCTCTGGGTTCTGCCTATGCAAGCATCAGTGAGGTATGAGAATTAAATAGTTCTCTGTAAAATCAATACAGTTTTGTAAAATTATATATATATTATATTGTCAAAAGTATTGGGACACTCCTCCAAATCATTGGATTCAGGTGTTCCAATCACCTCCAGTGAAGGGAACTCTTAAGGCATCAGCATACCAAGACATTTTGGACAATTTCATGCCCCTTCCTGTTCCAATATGACTGCGCACCAGTGCACAAAGCAAGGTCCATAAAGACATGGGGGTCTATTCACTAAGCTGCCGTAGGCATCCGAGTGAATGACCGACCTAAAGCGAAGTGAGCCGAACACTGTTCGACTATTCACTTCAGGCTGGCTTCGCGTGGCTTCGGGTCGGTCGAACATGCTGAGCAAAGGCAGGTGTCCCAATACTTTTGACATTATAGTGTGTCATGTTTGCCATGTTTGGGTTTTGTAATTAAAGCCTTTCCTGATGATGTAGTCAAGTCAAGTTTATTTTCCCTAAGATGGCTTGTTCATATTTACGGTGACTGTTGTTACTTTGCAATATTGTTAGCGCTATCTATATATCTAAGCATTTTAAATCTAGAGGAAATAAATTACCGTTATTACTGAATAAAGAGATTACCTACCAATATCACAAGCTGACATGTATGTGTCCTAGGGAACCATCCGGGCACCACACCCATATAGTCCTTCCTGATGATGACAGGGATGGAGCAGGGGCCAATCCCCAATATTGAGTAGGAGGTAGGCAGAACACTGGCACCTTATATAAATGAAATGGGGACCTATTCAAATAGCCATTTTTTTTATTCTGACGGCAGCCAACAGCAGAAGAAAAAAAAAGAAAAACCAAGAAGGGAAAGGTTTACTCTGCTCGATCGAGCAGAGTGAACCTTTCTGGGAGAAAGTGTTTCTCTCCGGGGCGGCCAGGAGCCGTATTTGATTCCCTGAGCGTCCGTGAGAGTAATGACAGATGGCGTTCCTGGATTCCAGGTAACCAGGAATGCCATCTGTCATTACACACTGAGAACACGGAGAGGCCGCTGTGATATCAAAGCGGCCAGGCCGGGTTCTCAGTGTGTAATGACAGCATCCCTGGTTACCTGTAACCAGGGACGCTGATCTCTCTGCAAGTGGCCGGAGCCCGCCATGTGATGACGGCTGGCTCCGCCCAGCTGTCAGAAGCAGGCTGTCGGCCGGCCGGCAGCCGGCCACTTGGCCAGCTTCGGCTTTCACCTCGGCTCAGTCGAGCCGTGGCATATGCCTTCGGCTCGACTGAGCCACTCTGCCAACTTTGGGAGCTGTATGGGCTTTAGTGAATAGCCCGTACTGCAGCCCTTCAGTTCTACTGAACCGAAGGGGTTCTGCGGCCGAAGCTAGCCGAAGGATCAGCCGTAGCTTCGGCTGATCCTTCGGCAGCTTAGTGAATAGACCCCTAAATATTGTAGTCTATCTGGTGTATCTCACCAGCAAGGACACAGACAGTAAGAAATACTAGACAGATTCTAACCCCTCACCACTCTATCCAAAACGGAAAAAAAAAGTTGTTCTTTAACAATGACAGGCAGTACAAAGTGCACATTCATTTAACTCATAGGCATTTTTTACTTCCATAGGCTGAAGGTACCATATGGAAAATGTTGATTTCTGCATTTTTCTTTTTGCTTCTGTTCTTACTGAAATATGGATATATGGCAGTGCTACACTAAAAAAACTATGGGCCTTATTTCCTAAAGGGAAATAGGCTGTTCACTTTACAAGGGAATTTGCACATTGTACAGGAAGTTTCCCGTTAGTTTAGTGAATGAGGTGAAACTCTGCTGTCTTCCATCATCCAATCAAATGCAAGCAAAAATACTGTTTTTTTTTTCCTATTTTTTTGTTTCCTTGCATGTAATTGGGTATTCTTGACAATGTAAACGTCCGCCACATTCACTAAACTAAGAGAAACCTTCCCTTAAGTGCCAATTCCTTTGAAAAGTGAACAGCCTATTTGCCTTTAGTAAATCAACCGCTATATATCCAACTAATGATAAGTGGATCTCATAAACCATGCAATTCTATTTCATTTACCACCTGTACTTTAGAATGTGCATTTAGCATCCTTAATAAATGACTGCTGCAAAAAAATCAATTACAGAATACAGACTCATTCAAATGAGCACGTTTTATCTTGCAGATATGGTTTGTTGATCTTAGCTTCCTCTGCATTGAAACAGGCTTTTCTACATAAATGGCAGGCTGCATTAATATTTATGGATATGTAGTGCCATCATTTAGATACAGTGCAGGTAAGCACACACTTATATATTAGATGTCAAAAATTGCCCAGGAATGCATTTGTTGAACACAACATCAGAACTTGCTACTCGCCCATGAATTCAAACAGCAGAGCCCATTTTAGTGCAGAGGGAGCACAGAACAGTGAGCTGCATGGCATAGCAACATAAAAGAGTGATGGCATAAAAAGACCAAGTGGTCCATCAAATCTCACCTTTCTTTTTGGGGGGTTATTTTGATTTTACTTTTTTTTTGTGGATGTAAATGTCTGTGTTTACCCAAAGAATGTTTACCCAGTTCACTTCTTGCAGCCGTATATCCTTTATGGACCTGAGCAATATTTGCATTTCAGCAATAGGTCTATTGATTAGGCGATAACTTTGTCATTACTTAAGATAACAAAGTAATACATATATTGTTTTTTTAGTACAAACAAGTCTTGCTTTTGACAATATTGTATTGACCAAATATCGTATTTTCTATGCAATCTATCTAGTTTGACCAGTGTTAGTTTTAAAAGTGTGGACTTAAAGTGCACATTTTATGCTATCATTTCTCCTGCATATAATGACACTAAAATGTGCTTTCTGTTACAAAGCATAGCAAGTTATTTGCACATAAAAAGCCTTTTTTTTAAATAAATCTTGAGCTTTAATTGTTGTCCCTAAACAAAAATGAACTAACAAATGCATGAAAAAAGTTTTAAAACAATCTTTAAAAAATCAACAGCAAAATATCAGATAAGTTACCTGAGGGCTATTAAGGGGTCAATTAGTAACACAGTTTGTTTGTTTCATTCATTTTTTTTTTTTTTTTTTTTCTTTAACGCTTTGCTTTAACTGACATCATATGCAGGCAAGACATAGGAGGTTATAAGGGTTTCTGGAGGGGTGTAAATGACCGTCCAAGAGAGATATTTTAAAGTAATATACAAAATGTATTGCTAATACATGCTTGAATAATTGCATACATGATTCAAAACAATCTTATTAAAAATCTAAACCCTGCAGAGGATACATTGGTAAATTCATTATTATCAACTCTAAAATTCATTTGGTCCGACAGTTCATTATGTTGTTCAATGTAATTCAGATGTGGTTACATTATTATAACCAGATGGTAGTTTTCAAAGCATATCTTAACTTAATAGGCCCCGATGCGTTTCACCATGGGCTTCATCAGGGGACCCATTGAGGATAAATCATGCCGGGTTGATCTACGGTATGAGGGAGAAGTGCCCAGGAAGCCAGTTAGGAGCGGGCGGGGGATAGACCCACCGTTGTCTCCACTGCTTACTTGGTTTGTCACACCTGGGACCCCGGGGTCCTTTGGGGAGGAACCTATATGCGGTATCGAGTTGTCCAATCGCAGTCGCCAGGAGTGTTAGTTCTCTCAGATCGATATTTGTGGTTCTGCGGGGACTGCCACGGGACGCTACAGGCTAGCTTCTGCACTCCAGAGTGAAAGCAGCAATCACACGAACCACAAATATCGATCTGAGAGAACTAACACTCCTGGCGACTGCGATTGGACGACTCGATACCGCATATAGGTTCCTCCCCAAAGGACCCCGGGGTCCCAGGTGTGACAAACCAAGTAAGCAGTGGAGACAACGGTGGGTCTATCCCCCGCCCGCTCCTAACTGGCTTCCTGGGCACTTCTCCCTCA
The DNA here is from genome assembly GCF_000935625.1 of Nanorana parkeri. Classification (NCBI taxonomy): domain Eukaryota; kingdom Metazoa; phylum Chordata; class Amphibia; order Anura; family Dicroglossidae; genus Nanorana; species Nanorana parkeri. The sequence goes on from NW_017307094.1 coordinate 538,952, forward strand.
TACCGTAGATCAACCCGGCATGATTCATCCTCAATGGGTCCCCTGATGAAGCCCATGGCGAAACGCGTCGGGGCCTATTAAGTTAAGATATGCTTTGAAAACTACCATCTGGTTATAAAAATGTAACCACATCTGAATTACATTGAACAACATAATGAACTGTCGGACCAAATGAATTTTAGAGTTGATAATAATGAATATACCAATGTATCCTCTGCAGGGTTTAGATTTTTAATAAGATTGTTTTGAATCATGTATGCAATTATTCAAGCATGTATTAGCATTGACTCTTGGACGGTCATTTACACCCCTCCAGAAACCCTTATAACCTCCTATGTCTTGTCTAATTATGTAATTAGGGGGAGAGGTGTAAAACTAGGTACACACAGGGGGACTACCCATAATTTAGTAAATTTGACATCATATGCAGATCAAAGGTCACACCTTTGATCTGGTATGATTAAACCAGAGTAGTTACAATGAAGCAATAATAACATTGCTGCATGGTAACTCTTAATGACACTGCAGACACGGTGCTGTGAGTCAGTTTAGATAGGAGCAGAAAGATCTGCACATGTGTAAGTAAAATGAGTCCTGGCTATGAAAATTAAAGCCAGAACTTTCTGCAAAATGCACCTGTAAAGTTGTAGGGAAGAGGAGCAGAGCATACTACTTAGTTTAAGATTAATTTTTTTAGGCAATGTATAGCACACCCAAATCCAAAACTGGTTACATTCCTTTTACCCATTTAATGTATCTACACAAAGCAGTCCATATTGTCCATATTGTTGAGGTGGAAAAAAACTACATACAATAGTTGTTTCTTAAATTAACATATAAAAAAACTGCAAACTCTTGATATAATGTCACCCCCTTCTTTGACCCCCACCCCCCACC
>NW_017307094.1:540163-583138 GCF_000935625.1 Nanorana parkeri
CCCCCCCCCCCACACACACACACACACACACACCCACACCCAAATAAACCCTGATGCAACCAATTACATATAGTAAAATAATTAGAAAATATGCTTTTAAAGTTTCACATGGCCTCAAAATAAATATTTTAGAAACAAGAGATCCTTACTGGTGTATATATTATAAATACTGTAAAAAAATGCACACAAAAAACTACAAAATCTTTGACATGGGTATATCCATATTAAACTACTATGCATACTATATACAGTATCTTACAGAAGTGAGTACACCCCTCACATTTTTGTAAATATTTTATTATATCATTTCATGTGATGACACAGAAGAAATTACACTTTGCTACAATGTAAAGTATTGAGTGTACAGCTTGTATATCAGTGTACATTTGCTGCCCCCTCAAAATAACTCAACACACAGCCATTAATGTCTAAACCGCTGGCAACAAAAGTGAGTAGACCCCTAAGTGAAAATGTCCAAATTGGGCCCAAAGTGTCAATATTTTTTGTTTTAAATTGTTAAATTTGGTGTTATCGCTCTCACTCTCTCATACTGGTCACTGGAAGTTCAACATGGCGCCTCATGGCAAAGAACTCTCTGAGGATGTGAAAAAAAGAATTGTTGCTCTACATAAATATGGCCTAGGCTATAAAAAGATTGCCAAGACCCTGAAACTTAGCTGCAGCACGGTGGCCAAGACCATACAGCGGTTTAACAGGACAGGTTCCACTCAGTACAGGCCTCGCCATGGTCGACCAAAGAAGTTGAGTGCACGTGCTCAGCGTCATATCCAGAGGTTGTCTTTGGGAAATAGACGTATGAGTGCAGCCAGCATTGCTGCAGAGGTTGAAGGGGTGGGGGGTCAGCCTGTCGGTGCTCAGACCAATACGCCGCACACTGCATCAAATTGGTCTGCATGGCTGTCGTCCCAGAAGGAAGCCTCTTCTAAAAATAATGCACAAGAAAGCCCGCAAACAGTTTGCTGAAGACAAGCAGACTAAGGACATGGATTACTGGAACCATGTCCTGTGGTCTGATGAGACCAAGATAAATGCATTTGGTCCAGTTGATGTCAAGCATGTGTGGCAGCAACCAGGTGAGGAGTACAGAGTCTTGCCTACAGTGAAGCACGGTGGTGGGAGTGTCATGGTCTGGGGCTGCATGAGTGCTGCCGGCATTGGGGAGCTACAGTTCATTGAGGGAACCATGAATGCCATGTACTGTGACATACTGAAGCAGAGCATGATCCCCTCCCTTCGGAGACTCGGCCGCAGGGCAGTATTGCAACATGATAACTACCCCAAACACACCTCCAAGACGACCACTGCCTTGCTAAAGAAGCTGAAGGTAAAGGTGATGGACTGGCCAAGCATGTCTCCAGACCTAAACCCCATTGAGTATATGTGGGGCATCCTCAAACGGAAGGTGGAGGAGCGCAAGGTCTCAAACATCCACCAGCTCCACAATGTCGTCATGGAGGAGTGGAAGAGGACTCCAGTGGCAACCTGCGAAGCTTTGCTACATTGTAGCAAAGTGTCATTTCTTCAGTGTCGTCACATGATCTATAGATATATATCTATATATCTATATATAGATATATATCTATATATCTATATATATCTATATACTGTATATATTTAAACATATGGTACACACATGTTCCAAAATATTCAATTACAATAAACCATTCCACTCTTGGTAAAGATGATTTATGAAGGCACCGTTGAAGGAAGATGTTAAAGCATATACTCAGCAAAAGCCTAGTCCTAACTGTATTCAGAAGGCTTTTTGATGGAAATGAACGGTTTGCAACTAGATATTGTAATATTCCTAAGTTTATGAATTCAAACTTCTGTGGGTGGAAAAACACAGAGCCACATTAAAACAGAACATTCTCTGCAAATGATCCCATTGTGTCTGGCATATAAAATGTTCTCCTACAGTATGTTATAATTCCATCACAACAGCAAAAAAGTCTGTATATCTCTAAGAAGTGATATGAGTTTGCTTGTTGTGACTTAATAGCCATTCAAAAAGAGTTGAATCTGTATGTAGTTCAATGCCACTGAACAATTTATGCTTAAATTGTGCATCCAATGTTTCTTAGCACACTTTTTTTTTTTTCAATACACTTTATTTCGTTTTGAAACATAACAACACACTTTTTATGAAAAGTTCATGAGCATGGCACTGTTAATATGGTTGTAGTGCTCACCCCCAAAGAAGATGCTGCATGAATTGGGCCCTCCTAGCCTGTCTAGGGTTCACAGTTCCATAGCTGCCCCAAAAGCACTTACTGACCCAGCAGTGGTGACTGATAAACTGATTTCCACGCTGAAGATCTGATGCTTGATGAACTTTATTGAACAACTTTAGGAGGGAGGGTTAGGGCACAGGACACCCATTATGTTGCAGACTCTAAATAAGGGGTCTTAGTACTTGTAGCCTTCAAAGATTGAGAACCTTAAGGCCGATCTGGCAATCTGTGAATCCACTGGAAAGAAATCACTATACTTCACAACTTCCCAGGCTCCTTATACACACTGAACTCCGTCCATGGTATTTGCACCCCTAAGCTTCCTCACTAGACCTAAAACCCAGTCCTAAGTCCAAGCACATGGTCACCCCCGATAGGCGACCATCCTAGAAGGATCAGACAATCCAAAACATGCCTCCCCCAGGCAGCAGCCCAGGGAAAAGAAAGGTCACTCCTGAATGTTTATACCATATCCCAGTATGCACCACTGGAAATAATCTTCCTAGCGTTTGGATGCTAGGAGGTACAAACATTTTTAACAGGCTCAAATCAGATGGACTCATATGCCAAAGCAGGAGAAAGGTCAAGCATAGTTCAAGGCTTGGGTACATTCACCCACAAATTCTTTTTTTTGAGAAAGCCAAACATTGGAATCACTGCATACAAAATTTGAACCAGTTTCAGTATAGCATAATATTGCAGGTTAGATACAGGTATATGGGGTTACCACGGTAATTCTCAAGTCCACCTTGCTTCACAGTAAAAGGAGTCAGTCAGAATGATCTATGTTTAATCTCATGTTTAAAGGATGTGTCCCCTTTATACAGTATATATATAATTTATATATACTGTATATATATATATATATATATATATATATATAAGATAATCATACTGCCAGGGAGGTTAAAGGAGAACTATGGGGTTAAGGCTTTTCCAAACTAGCATCCTCCCGTCATCCTAGACTCAGTATACCGCGAGCTGTAGCTCGCAGTATAGTGAGAGGCCGCAGCTGAAGCGGATCCCGACAATTGTGCCGGGATCCACCCAACTGCGTGACTGACAGACCGTTTTTTTACTACGGGCGGACGGCAAGAGGTTAAGTAATAATCAGAAATTCATACTGATAACAAAGGGGACTCTTACTATCAGGTCTATTCACATAAGGGTGAAGAGTTTGGAGAAGGCAAGAGAAGTGAACAATCTAGGACAACATAGCTGAACTGCAAAGTGAGCTGAATTGGAGAATTTTTCCAAATCAGCTATTTTGGCCTAGATTGACCACTTCTCCTTCCTTCTCCAAACTCTTCACCCTTCAGTGAAAAGACCTGTATGTGTTTGTTTACAGTTAACAATGCCATGCTTCTGAACTTTTCCAGGAAAAAGACATGGATAGCACCGTTTACTCATGAATTTTAGCAACACTTTGCCATGGCATTGAATCACATAGAGCTACCTGTGTTCTTGAATGACTATCAGGTCACAACAGGCAAACTCATATCACTTCTAAGAAGTATAACACAGGCATATATTTGCTGTTGCTGTTTGCTGTTGTGATGGAATCATAACAATTCTCCATACTGTAGGAGAACACACTTTATATGCCAGCCACAATGGGATCATTTGCAGAGAATGTTCCGCTCTAATACAGATCTGGGTTTTTCCACCCACAGGGATTTTGAATTCAGCAAACTATAAGGAATATTACATTATCTCACTGCAAAACAGTTCAATTCTATCAAAAAGGCTGTGTGGTTACACTTAGGACTCGGCTTTTGTTGACTTTATGCTTTAACATCTTCTTAACATCTTCTTCTGAATGGGCCTTCATAATAAATTTTACAAGAGTGGGATAGTTTATAGTAATAGAAATCTTTGGAAACATGATCATATTTTGCACTATAATATATATATTCTCTTTGCAGTAAGAAGGGATAGTTGTTGGCATACTAAATTGTGTAATATTGATTTTCTGGGATTAAACAGGGCCCTGCATTGTTGTAAGTGCTTTCAAAGCTGTATTTTGTGCTATGAGACTAAAGATTTACTTTATACAGCCAATGGTTATATATCTTATGATTTGTGTTTGTAGGTGGTAGTTTCCTTTATCTCTCACATGTGAGGCATCTTTAAATTATGAAACCCTCATGTTGTGGTGTTTATTGCCTCAAAATAAATATATCTGTTTCTGGAAAGTCCAAGAGTTTGTAAAAGTGCATATACAAACAAACAATATCTTAAAGACCAAGAAGCTATCAAAACATGTCTGAGATAAACTTCTGGAGAAGCATCACAGCACCATTAAATACATTATCAAGAAATGGAAAGAACATGTCACAACCTTAATTCTGCCTAGAGCAGGCTATCAGACATAATTTAGAGACTGGGTAAGAAAAACATTAGTCGGAGAGGCAAGCATGTGCTTGGTTCTTTGGTAACTCTGAAAGACCTGCAGAGATTTCCAGCTATATGGAACAGCTACAACTTCGATGCTCAAAAAAGGTAACATTAAAAACGATGAGAAGAAATCCATGCGTGCAAAAAACATTTAGGGGGTTATTCAGAAAGCTGCCGAAGGCAGCCGAGTGAATAACCAAGCCGAAGTGAAGTGAGCCGAACGACGTTCGCTTATTCACTCCGGATCAGTACAGCTGATGTTTGGCTGTGTCGAAGTGCAGAAGGACTTCGACTCAGCTGATCCAACATCTGAATCGGCTGAGCCGAACCTCTGGCAGCTCACTGACGTGCTTCAGGGGCAAGCCCCCTTCATCAGAATCATGAAACGCGTCAATCTTGGCTGACTGCGGACAGTGATCTGACCGGAGGCAACCGTGTTATATAGTCGGGGCGATACCATGTTGGGTTAACAGACTGTGTGGCCTCTTGTTTGTTGTTAAAGCGTGATGAAAACGTTTGCTTGTGAGTACATTTATCCCTTGTTATATTTATCTTAATAAACGATTTTACACACGGAGGTGGCGCTCTGTTCCCTTTTGTTTTCTAGTTTAGCTTGAGGTTTGAAGAGGCAAAAAGGAGAAGTGCATGTATCCTTTAAGCTAATCTAATTTTAATATACAGTATGGCTAAAAAACTTTGAAAAGCCTCTACAGTCTTGTTGACTGAACATCATTTTTTTATATATTTTATTCTGTGCAACAACAATTACAAAACATAATAAAGAAATCAATCAAAATTAATGGACGAGTTGTTCAGTTTAACAATCTTATATATCATGTCTTTTCATTTATTTAATTCACTCAAAGTCAGTTATCCGTTTATTGAACATTTCTATTGTTCATATTGATAATGTAATCCACAGCAGCACAATGCTATTACTCAGTTTAATTACATGGTTTCAACAGAAGCAAAAGCACTGTGTGATCATCTGAGATAATAAAGTCACATTAACCAAATTCCTAGAAAACTACATAGCAAAATTATATGCCAGGCTGCCTTTATTCATTAGTTCACTTTCAGATAATTTTTGTAAAAGATCCTCTTGCCAAAAATACACTATGTAAAATTTGAATTGCAGCTACCATATTCTAAAGCCTTCCAGAGTGGTCATACATGGACTGATCTTTTGCAGGTAAGTTGCTGGTTGGACCTTCAGGACATCTCGGCATTAAATGCGAATGTACTTAACATTTGTGTCCTATTACATGCCAAAAAGGGAGCAAGACTATTTCTTTATTTGCTCTGTATCCAACCATCAACAGAGCTATATAACACTTTGTAGTGGCTCCAATAAGAGCAATGATGCAGTTAAGGACTGCCATTTACACTCATCGCCTATTTTCCTTGGCAAGATACTTGCCTATCTAAGATTATTAAAGACATTCAAAGAGCCTAACATTATCCATACACATTAGGTGGCAGAAGGATCTAAATGTCTAAGGATGTTTTTCCATGTAGATGCACATGCAATTAGGCTGATGTCTCCAATAGCATATTCTATTAGCATAATAGCATCTAATAGCATCTACTATTCACTATAGCCCGTACAGCTCCCGAAGTCGGCTGAGCGGCTCAGTCGATCCAAAGGCATATGCTTCGGCTCGACTGAGCCGAGGTGAAAGCCGAAGCTGGCCGAACGGCCGGTCATTGGCCAGCCGACAGCCTGCTACTGGCTGCTGGGCGGCTGGCTCCAGCCACTTGCACAGACAGATCAGCGTCCCTGGTTACCAGGCAACCAGGGACGCTGACACCAGACAGCCCAACTCTCCCAGATACTCCCGGAGTCTCCCGCTATTAGATAGTGGCTCCCGGCCGCCCGGGAGAGAAACACTTTCTCCGGGAAAGTTTTACTCTGCTCGACTGTTCCCTGCTCTGTTTTTTTTTCTTCTGACATTGGAGCCGTTGGCTGCCGTCAGAATAAAAAAAAATAAAAAAAATCACCATAGGATTGCATAGTTAGATTCCTATTGGCTATTTCAATTTGCAATAGCCAATAGCAAACTAGCTATTGCACCCGCCCACTGCTGCTGTAAATCAGCAGAGGGGACCTGAAGTTCTCCATCAGGTCCCCTCTAGTGATTGACAGCAGCAGAGGGCGGGTGCAATAGCTAAATGTATGGCTGATATCAGCCGATATACGGCTGGAATCAGCTGTACACGCCTGAAGTGAATAGCCAAACAAGCTCACTTCACATCGGGTCATTTATTCACTCGGCTGCCTACGCCAGCTGAGTGAATAGACCCCTTAGATATGGTATTGCAGGACTGAATAAATGTCAGTGAGAATACCTCAGCACTGAATACTGAAAAATGGCCTGGACAGGAAGGGGGTTTAACACCCTGGTCTTCAAGTGGTTAAAGTGTATTTCCACGTTTACAACCACATTGGAATAACACCTATTTTATATGTGTTACATGTTTCTCATTCACATAGCATTACTTTTTTTCTTTAATTGCTGCTTGCACAATACATCTGTGCACTATTCTGAAAGAAAAGTTGCCCTCTGTACTGTGTTGTGCTTTGGAATGCCAGAGGGGCTGGGCAGGGTAATGTTAACATAACTAAACTGTCTATATTGTGCTGGTAGATCTCATTATCAGTTGTAAAGGAGATGTGAACGCTGGCTGTCCTAGGGTTTAAGGTCTAGAAGCATTATATGTTAATGAGAGGAAGCTCAGTTTGTCCCTAATGTTTCTATGGGGACATCCAGAGTTTCCAGTCGCTCGAAAATTGAGAGAGAAGCTTGCAAAGACCTGCTACACAGGCACATCTAAAAGGTAAGAAATATTTCTTGAAAAATTATTTTAGACTTGCTGTATGAATGGGAACACATAATAAACATATTGGGGGAAATATATCAAAACTGGAGCAGGCAGAATCTGGAGCAGTTGCCCATGGCAACCAATCAGCATCTCTCTTCAATTTGCTCAGGTAAGATTTGAAAACGAGACAGAGCCGCTGATTGGTTGCAGTGCAAATCTGATCCAGATTTAGTCTGCTCCAGTTTTAATAAATTCCCCACATAGTGGGGTTTTCCCAAACTTGACTGCGAAGTGGTAATATACTAAAAATAAACTCATATGGGTACATGGAGGCCAGGCAGAATGGTCAAAGTATTAGACATGTGAGATTTGATTCATTCCGAATCAGAATTCGGATGAATTTTCCTAAATTTGGACATTTCCGAATCCCAATGCATCCAAATGTGTCCGAATCCGAATTTCGTTTTCCAAATTTTCGGATCCCGTCCAAATTTTGTTCAAAAACTAAAGTGAATTGAATATGTGACTTTTCTGGCCAATCAGATGTGTTTCTTGGTTTAGTGCATCCGAATTGGTCTGAGCACAAATTTTCGTTACGGCAACATGGGAGCCATCTGATTGGCCAGAAAAGTCACATGCTGTAACGAAAATTTGTGTTCAGTATATACATATAATAGTAAAGCTGAGGCTCCTAGACCTGATTGGCATTTGGGATCCGAATTTCCGAATGCAATTCGGAAATTTGGACCCCGAATGCAATTTGTGTCTAGGAGCCTCAGCTTTAGTAATATATGTGTATGGCTCCAAGACCTGAACAGCATTCGGGAGCTCTTGAATGCAATTCAGAAATTCGGAACCCCAATGCAATTTGGGTCTGAGAGATTCAGCTTTAGTCATTCAATTCTATGGATACTAGTTTTATATGACTGATTTAAATACAGTAGATGTGCAAATCAGGTTGTAAGCTATGAATAAAACCAGTAAGAGATCAATCGTTGTATTACCTTGTTTGGATGTGAAAGTTGTTTGTGGTACCCGTGTGTTCATAATCGTGGACAGCAGCAGCAAAAATCATAGCAAATATTTCCAGTTCTGTTAGCCAGTGCTAGAAAAATGAAAGAACGGTGTAATTTATCATGAAGGAAATCAGTTACTATCCCTCTGTGCTTTTTTTTTCTCTACCTTACTATACATGAGATTTAAAATGTCACTTACATACATTAAACTACGTAAGAAGTGCAACATAACTCAGAATAGCAACTACTGTATATCAATTGATCTAAATGTAATAAACTTGCTTCCTTTTTTAATTAGCATGGATGAAAGCAAAAATGATATTTATGCTGCAGTCTGTCACTGGCATTAACAGAGCAGTCTTCCTTTTACTAAACCCCCCTTGTGAAATTGTTTTATTCTGTTCATTTTGAGATAAAATCACTGCAGCAGTGTCACCATGTGGACATGTCTACCCTGAATGATGTAGTCATTCAGTGGCAGTGCATGTGCACTGCAGCAGTGTCGCCTAAATAAGTTTTAGTTGGACTAAAGTTTAGTTGAACTTTAGTTTCCAGAGTAACTGAACTCTGGAAACTATTGGCAAAAATGGCAGACAGATGGAAAAGGACTAGTCATCAATATTGCATGTAATCTCGCAGCTAATCTTTCCCCCACTATTAACTTACCATGCCTTGTTCTGCACCTTGTCGCTACAGGGAGATAGTCCTCTTGGTAGACGTGCAGGGCTTTGCTTCCTAATGTCAAAGCTTCCAATATGAATACCAGTGAACAGAAGTAACATCCCTAAATTTGCATCTGAATCTTCTAAGGCTAGCAGTCAGAAGCAGCAGTGCCTTAGATCTCACACTGCAGATATACACCTATGAGGATGTAGGCACACTCAAATACTAGGAAATGTGCTGTTATTTTTCAGATGGAATTCCAGACAAAAGGTATCTTTTTAGGCTACTGCTTAGGCCAAACTACTACTATATGAACCTATAACAACAAATCTTTACTTTCTAAGTTCACATTTCTACCTTTGCAGACGTATTTTTTTTAAATAACATGCCAGCAATGTACAACGAGTGTACATGAAGCAGGGATATGCAGTTGCTGTATATGAGCACAGAACTTAAGTATTTTGTTAGCTTTTTCTCTCAATAGCCTCATGGTATTGGTTGCCTCTGTGGTTCACAAGCAATCTCTGTATATTACAACTGAGCTCTATCTGAGCTCTCCAACCCCCATTAATTAGTATCCATAGTGGCAACCCCCCTGGACAGTGTGTTGTGTGCAAAGGCAGAGCTGGTGTTTAGTGATCATGTTACGCAGAATCACAGGGAGGGGGGCAGCTTTTAACAGCTTGCTTTACAATCCAACCCCTGTCCATGTGTAAATGTTAGCACCAACATTTACCTGTGGTTACCATAACAATGCTAACATTTACAGCCCTCAACTCAACTGTGTCCTATTTTTTGTGCTGCTGAACACAGCACAACATGTCACTGTCCGAAGCAGCTGTCTGCATAGGCCCAATGCGAAATGCATACAAACGTAGACACATGATGCATATTTATGGGGAATTTTGAATGACCGTGTGAATGTGCCCTAATAGTGGAGAAAAAAATAGATAAAAAATGGATAAAGGCATGTGAAAAAAAAGGAATCCATGCACTGAATACTAATTGCAGTCACCAGCGACATACCGTTATCAGAATAGAATATTTTTTGTGTTACTGGACTTTTAATGTTTATCCTAAAGAAGAACTACAGGCAAAAGTGTGGCTACCCCTGCACTGCAACACTGCAAGGGTAAACACCCTTCTTTGTTTAGGTGCTAAAAAAAGTTATATTCACCCGAACCGCTAAACAAGCTGCTTGCTCCTCTGGTCTTAGAAGCCTCTTTCCTCCTACATTGCAGCATTGGAATGTTTATCAGCATCCTAACATCTATACACTGTGTATAGAATGTGAGGATTTATGGAACCTAAACCGCTGCAGCGGAGGGAGAAAGAGGCTCAGACCAGTCTGAGAGCAAGCTGGCTCGGAGGATCAGGTAAATATAACTTTTTTTTAATCAGACAAAAACGAACAGATAGCCCCACTGCAAGGGTTAATAAAAATTCTGCCTGGAGTTCTGCTTGAAACCGGAACACAATATCCAAAACTGTAAAACAAGTAGGGGCAATGTTAAGTCCGATTTAAAGTTACCGTATTTTTCCGTGTATAAGACGCTACTTTTTCATAAAAATGTTTACCTAAAAATAGAGGGGCGTCTTATACACGGGGGCTGAGAGGCGAACCGCGGTTGCGAAACTGCCGAAAGTGCAGATACCACTGCAAACTAGCCTCACGAGTGAAACTTCGGATTGCAGAGACAAGATAAGTTTTCCTCCAATCATAAATCTTTTGTACCTGACGTCAGCTGTTGCTGGGGAGAGTGTAGGAAAACCGTTATCTTGACTCTGTAATCCGCTCTCCCCAGCAACAGCTGACGTCAGGTACAATAGATTTATGATTGGAGGAAAACTGTTATCTTATCTCTGTAATCCGATCATAAATCTTCTCCTAGATCAAGTGTCAGGAAACTGGACGCAGTGCTATAATTATCCTGTATAAATATAGATGTGATAATCATTCAGTCAAATTTTCCATTTTGAACAGACATTGATTGGCACGGGAGTTGCCTTCACGTCTACACAGGGCTCTTATTTCTTCTAGCCTAACATGCCCTAATAATGGCATGTCTTAAAGGTCAATTAATATGATAAATTATGTTTTTAATTTAAATTGGGAACTGACTAGATCCAAATAGCTGGTAAGGTTGAGTGCTGGAGTGTTGTATTTTGTGTACTGATTTATTTAAAGCGTTGATAATGTTCACACAACAAATAGTGTAAATATTTACTTTAATTATCCTGTTCCGGTTTACCTCTTTCATCTGTACCTGACTGGATAACTGAAGTAAACACAATTTATTGAGTGAAGATTCTTACCTGCTTTAGTAAATCAGCCCTAAAATATATAAAACAAATTTTCCTTATTACTATGAATATTCTTCTGGTTGAACCCATAACTGCATAATAAACTATTAATCATAAAATCACTATATGTAACATCACATAAATTGAAAATGTGCTAAATGCTCACTTACACTTGTTGTTTTGTAGATTATTTATGTATTTAAGAACGCCCTTAAAAGCATTTACAAATCATTTTGCAGATCTGTCATTTGGGTTCACTGGCATTTCAGGATGTTTAATTAATTAGTGTCAACTTCTGAGTTTATTTTTATTAACAGCCTGGAATCTGTCTATTTAATTTAAAAAAAAACCTGTATACTGTATAAAAAATATTCTAGTGTTTACGGTAATATTTATCTGTAAATGTAGAATTGTGTGACTTATTGCTACTATGTTTTCAGTTTTGCTATAAAAAAAGCTGACAATCATACTGTGACATCTGTACAAAATTCAAGGTAGATACTCTTACTGATTGCTCTGTTTTCTGTATAATGTTGTTATTATTATTGTCATACACAGTGGCACACTTTGGACATCACATTTATAGATGTTAGAAATACTTCCATCGATACCCCAATTTCTGCCTGCCCCTATCACCGCTGGTGCCTGACCACAAATTCCAGTATAATACTAAACCCCTAAATCTAAAAGAGCATATATGAAGAACTCAACTGCGTCTTCTTCCTGCAGTTGATGTAGATGCTTTCTGCATGTTTCTGTTGGACATATTTGCTAACACAAGAACTGTGACTGTAATTGATTGTCTAGTCTTTAAAGTGACACTAAATTCAGGAGTTAAATCTTAGAAATGCATTCAAGGACCCTAACTATTAACAAAAATTGAGCTTTATTTGTGTATCACTCAGTTGTAGATCCTCAAATCATCTCTGAATTGGTGCTGATACTGTCCTTCCTTCTGTAGGGTGGCTACTTTTGTTCCCCATGGTGTCTGTGTGTGTTGTAATGTAACCACCACTACAAGTTTCCCATGATGGACTATAATCTCAATACAAATTAGTAAACTAAACTTGAAATTGTAATCCATCATGGGAGCAAGCTTGGAGCGGTTTGACATGGAAGACTACATCTTCGAAACGCGTTGCCACATTACCACAACAACAGGAACTTCCGTCCCGCATCTGGGACGCCTCTTCGGGCAGACCGAAACTTGCGGCGCCTGCGCCGGTCTCCCTACAAGCGAGTGAATACTTCCGCCCACACTTCGGACACCGACACCACCACTTCAAAGAAGGAACCCAATCAGCATCCCCCATCCATTAACGGACCGGACACCCCCGGCACCAGCAGAGAAGAACGCCACCTCTCCAATCCCGCGCCGCTGCCCACCAGCACACTGACAAGGTAAGCAAGCCGTGACACTCCAAACATCACGGAAGAAGCCACAAGACTACCTCCAATCAACCCTCCCCTGCAGAGATCCCGACGTCAATGACAGCCCATCCATGAAAACCTCATGGTGAGTTACTGCACTCTTTACACATGGTATTATCACCCGATTTTCAACTGTTACCTATTTCTCTCTTACTCCTTTGACACCTTACGCAGGATTTTGTTACTTACATCCTGCATTCTTCAAGCCTGGCCTCAACAACCCTTAAACTCTTTTCACCACTGGTAGTAGCGCTTTAGACCTTGTTTTGTTTTGGAGTGGTGACTACTTTACAACACACAGGTACAATGGGGAGCAAAAGTAGCCACCCTCCAGAAGGAAGGACAGTGTCAGCACAAATTCAGAGATGATTTGAAGAACTACAGCCGAGTGATACACAAATAAGCTACATGTTAATAGTTAAGGTACTTAAATGCATTTTTAAGATTAGACTCCTGAGTTTAGTGTCACTTTAAATGGGCAATTCCTCCCTGGGTAAACTTCCATTATAAATTCTAGTTTAGCATTTTTTTAAATCCTTGCCCACTGCTTTTTACAACCAGTGAGGGTTGTGATGTAAATAATGTAGTACAAGCAGTTTCCTAAAAAAACAAATTTTACTGGTACATCATCTGCGAAAAGCACTGTAGCTGCTACTGATTTAATCAGCTCATCAATCTTGCATTTGCTTCCTTACCTCTGTACAAGGTTCAGAATTTTTTTTATTACTGAAAAAAGTAATAAAATTACTAATTTACTCTTGTTTGGGACAGTGCCATGGCATGACATTTTGAGGTCCTGAGTCTCAGTTTTTATTGCATGGTCAACTGATATTTTTGTGCCCAATGCAAAAGCTTCCACATTCAGCTGGAAATTCTATAACTAACAAATGTTATTGTATCCATGAGTTTTGGGGTGAGGGAATTTACTAACACAGAGCAAAGAGTAATAGTGTGTCACTGCCAATCAAAATGATTCTGAAATTATCATTCAACACACTAGCTTCTTTAGGATGCTAAAAACTGATATCTGAATGTTTGAATTTTCATTGTTTTAAGCTCAATATGTTCTGTGGTATTTATGTCATGTTTAGTTTAAAAAGGTTCACAGTATACCAGTCTGTTTTATTTACACCAACCAAAAAAAGCATAAACTAATAATTTGTATTTTGAATATTTTAAATCTGAAATTCATGAATTATGTCCACCCACATCTTGGTATTCCTTAGCTTATGAAGCTATTATGCAGTATGGTTTTGTTAGGATTGATTGCTGCTATGTTATCCTCAATTTTTCCAGGTTCACAATAAATATAATACAAATATACTAAACTTACACAAATAATTTCCCCCAAAGGCAGCATAAATACATAACTAACATTATTTTTTCCATAAGATAATACAGTAGTCCCTTCAGCAGTATTGTTGGCTAAGATTTAATTTAGAGTTTACAGAGACTACTGCCTAAAAATGCTTCAGATTTAAAGTCAGGAGGTTAGAGCCAAAGTTAGTGTTACTGAGGCTTGTCAAAGCAACTGCACACACCATCTGTTTATTATGTAGTCAGTTAAACAGGCTTGAGATTCTCATTAAAGTAATTTTATTTTTCATTTGTAGGCTTGATAATGCCAACTCTCTACTGTAAGTTCTTAGAGCAGCATGGTGTTAAACTGATAATTGATTACAACTTAATTTAAAAAGTTGGAGGGAATGTATATAGTTTAAAAAAGGCAAACGAGAGATAAATGTTTGCTTAGGAAATGTATAATTAATATAATTGCATCTAGTCCCTGAAAAACACATGTGCTGTCAAACTAATTCCACTGAATAAAACAAAGGTTCTGTCATGACTCTGTGAATCAGAAAAAAATGGCAAATGTGCAAAATGCTGAAGAATTAAATAAAAGCCACACTAATGGTTTTCACTAAATAGGATAATGTGCCTGCTGTGGTGATATGACTAATCTGTGGGATCTTGTCTTGCTAACTCCAAAGTCCTCTGCAATTTTAGTCCCTGTCCTCTTCCACCCTTCCTTGTATGTTAGTGGGAGGCTTGTACAGTTGTGCAAGATACACACCTACTATAGGAAGAGGAATCTAAAGGACTGCCGCAACTAGAAAAGCACATTACTTTAAAATCATGGATTAGAGAAATTAGGTCACAAGAGCGGGTCTTGTCCTATAATCATGTCTTCTCTTGACTAAAACCATCATGTAAAGGCATGTTCACATGGGCCCTGTATGTGTGAGAACATAATTGTCAGCAGTTTGATTGCTTTTCTGGCAGGGGAGCCCACTGGGGGAAGAACACAATCAACAGGGCAGACATGGGCAGAATGTACAATTCTCCCACCTGTCATTTAGGGGGGCTTGGCAAGGATCACATAAATCTCCTAGGTACCACATTCTGCCACACATCTCAGCAGGTTCTAATGTTGCTGTAAAGTGCTTTAGAGTTACATTAACGGCTCTAAGACATTCTTATTGGATAGCAGTCTCAGGGCATGGTGTAGTTGAGATTTAAATAAGTCTTGTAGTTAATGAAGATAAAGTTGCTAGGTTTGATAAATTAGCCATGGCCTCCTTCCTTAGCCTTCCCACTCCAAATGTAAAGAAAGTTTACACAAGTTGTCCGATTCCATCTGTAAATAGGGTCACATTGAATTAGCATCTTTGTAGAAAGATTTGATGTCCATACCCCAGCGATTCAACTCTTTTCTGCCTGATGGGCTTCTAATATTGTTCCTGTGTCTCTTTCTACATAAATAAAAAGAATATCTTGCTGCACTCCTAACCGCAGGAAACCAACGACTGGGTGGGTGCTTGTAGTGACCACGGTAGGCACCGCGTATAACACAGAACAAGGAAATAATGTCACCAGCACACCATTGTTGTAAATCAATGATCCATTTTACAACAATGGTGTGCTGGTGACATTATTTCCTTGTTCTTTCTACATAAATCTACAACTGCTGCTACTATCCCTGTACCCTATGTCATTCAATAATCTTTCGTCTACCCATTCCGTTCTTATAATGCTATCTATAGATACTAAATGCAGTGTTAGTGATAATGTTATGATAAAAACACACATGTAGTTTCTGGAAGTACTCATCTCTGTTAAGTGCCTATACTACTATTGTAGGATTAGCTATATTGTACAACTATTTTAGGATCAGCTGGAGGCCAAAGCAACAGGTTCACTTGACTGCCACGCTTCCCAGCTACACATATTTACTTTTTTTCCTGCCCTGCCTCTCTGTTTCATTGCCAGGAGTGAAGGGGAGAAAACCTGACTCCAAATTCGACTCAGAACTTACAAAGTGCAGACGACCCTCTCTTCCCGGCCCCCGTGTGACTTTTCTGGGTGCTTGAGTGTCCATTCACCAAGTACCACCAATAACACAGTGGAGGAAGGGGTATAAGTCCCATGCTCCCCAAGCAATAGGTGGTAGGTATTTCTCTTCACTCTTGGTGGCTTAAACAAAGTGTTAGGGAAGCAAGGGCAACTATGTAAAGCTGTTGTGTGTGGTCAAAGCACATATTTAGTTTAAGGCACCTACACTTTAGATTGAAGTTGGCTATGCATGCAGAGTCTGGTATGCACATTTTCATCAAATGTGCATGTTGGCCAGGAAATTCCATCCCCCTCTTTGTCAGCCAAGAGCACCAGCCAGACTTGGTCAGGACGTCATATGAAGGGTGCATTGACTTCAAAACACTAGCATATTTTCCTTGTTCTGATGTATTACTTTATACTGTTTATGAACATGTACTGTAATTGAACGTATACTGACACAATTTAACAAGAGTAATAAATGGGGAACATCATCACTAGCACTCGTCTGGGCTAGAAATCAGGGCAATTCTACAATATCTTGTTTTCATGTAAGCATTTAGTTGCTTTTGTAGTAGGTTTTATCACCACTTTGTGAAAAGTCCTAAAGCAAATCTTGATGCACGCTCAAAATGCATTTTGGTTATTCTAATTACAGTTGTAAGTTCCTACTTGTAAGTTTTCTCCTTAGTTTGTGAGATGCCTATACTGTAAGGCCATTGTATGAAGTTACCTCATTCTTTTTCAGATGTCACAATCCAAAATGCCCAATGGAAAACAAATGTGTACTTACCGCTAAACCTGACTTAAAGAGAAAGTAATGAACAGTTTGTGTAACATCTGCTGCATGAATCAAATTGTGATATGGATTTTTATGTTTGGTGTAGCCAACTTCCAGTGCCTCCACAAAGGATACAAGTGCAGAGATAGGTATCTAAAACAGAAAAAACTATGATTATCTTGTTTTACACATGCAACACCATCAGAAAAAGAAAATGGCCAACAATACAGCAATTAGAACATTTAAACTCCAGACAATAAATTAGGATATGCTGTAAGAAAGAGACAATGAAGCTAGTATGTATGACATATGGTACATGGAAGAGGAGATTGAAAACATTACCATATCTTGTTGAATTACACATCTCTTTTGTTTCATAATCACACCCTGTCACTGTTGAGGTGCTTATAAGAAAGCAGTGGAAAGATCATTTATGCTTCAGGTAGCATAACTAAATATTTTTTAGGGGAACAAACATCCAGAGAAAAGTATAAAAGCTCATTTTGTTAGTGTCCAGGTGCTAAAGGAACATAAGCAAAGAGAATACACATCGAATAATCATGTGAAAATTTTATTTTTGATCCATCTATGAAATAATTATTGAAACATGACAAACCTAGAGTAAACCCAATATAAAATTAGCAATTTACATGAATGAATAGGACACATGCCAGATATACCAAATAACATTATTATTTTATATTTTATTTTAACAAAATACCCTTTTCTCATCTACTTATAAGCTCCCTTGTGTAACTTTAAGCCTAGATAGCAAAGATTATATGGTCTCAAGTTAGCAGAAGTTTCGAGGGCATTACATATCATTAGTGATTGCAATGAGTTCATGTTTTCATTCAGAAAGACCCTGTCTTGTAGACTTACAGTGGGATAAAATGATCAGCAAAGCATAACCAGGAAGTAGAACTAGAATATTGTATCGAACAAATATCTTCCACATGAGTATATAATTCCACATATGTATATGATTGCAAGCTACATATTAAGCCTGATTTCCTTAAAGAAGTTGGAAATCTTCACTAACAAAATGTGAATACAGTACTCACTTTAATTATTCAATCATGTGAAAAGTATCTCACATGATTGAGTATTCATAGTGAACAGGACTTTGCTTTTACCATGATTGGATAATTTAAGTGAATATTCACACCATTTTCAGGTAAGATTTAAAATGTCTTTAGTAAATCAACTCAGTTGAGTCAGGGTATTTAAAACATTATCATACAACACTAATAATAAAAAGACTACAGTTATCTTTCAACATAATTTGTCTTCTATTTGGAGGAAAATCAGTTTATAATATGTTAACTTGTGTAGGGAATTACATTTGGACAGCAATGCCATATGAACTTTCACATCAGGGTTCTCACACTTGAAGTCAATAGAGTTTTCAAATAATTCCATAAAATAATTTTTTGTTTATGTCACCTAAATATCTTCTGTAACTGTTGTCTGACCATTTGCTATATTGTTGTCAGGTCAATAGGAGTGTCAAACCAATGTCTTAAGAGTCCAACGTCTTATATTCATTGATTTCCTTTTACTCCTTTAGTTCAATAAATGCAGTACAGTTCATTCAAGAGCACCTCGAGTCCATTTGAATTCCCTTATCTTCACTAAGATATGTCCCCTCCACTCATCATCTTCTTCTCTATTGATATCACTGATCATTGATATCACTGTATTTTCACACATTGCTATACACAGCTTATATGGTACAGCTTACATGACACAGCCTTACATAGGAATGTGTCCTTTCAATTTCCATTTACAACAGTGGTATCAATTATATCCATGAAACAAAATTGGAGATGGAAGTGCCACTACCTAGCGCAATGACTGTGGTGGGAACAAGGTTGGTTTTAAAGTAATTCACTCACCTGTGGCTGGGTGAGCACTTGCTAGCTAGCTGCACACCAGCTTGAAAAAGAAGATTTAATCTTTGAAACGCATTGCCGCTAGCTTACCTGCTCCTACTGGACTCATTTCAGTGTTCCAAACACTCGCTCTGTGTGGGCAACCCTTCCCGCACACCGCGCTCCACCTTCCACTCCACTGCAGCATCGAACCACCATCTATGGCTCACACCACAATACCCATCAACCCGCCTCAGAAGCAGGCTCCCGGCAGACACAGCCCCACTGTACTGCGGCGGGGAAGCCCCCAGCTCAAGTTCACCCCCGCTCCTATGGGACGCAAACCCTCTTCACAGACGGCACGACCTTAGCAGCCATGTACTGTGGCACAGCGGCAGCTCCTCTGCCCATCTGCCCACCTTCCGGCACCACATCGTTCAACACCAAAGACGATCCACATCCGGCTCAGGCAGAACGACCACACGAGCCGACTGACCAACACCAGGGACTTCCGCCCTACAGCCTCCAGCTTCTGTCACCAGAATCACCTGCCAGGACTAATGTGTTAGCAGCCACCAGCCAGAGGATCACCCCTTGACCATCCGGGCACAACGTTGACCGCACCTTCGTCGTTGACTTCCAGCCTCCACTTACTCAACAGTGAGTTTCAGAAATTAATTCCTCCCTTGCTCACCCTTCTACCTCACCTCCTTGCTGTTCTACCCTTGTGTTTCCATCTGCTCCACCCGGGTTCATCACAAAACCACCCAGCAAGAAAGGATCCGATCCCACCGCTCCCCACCATCCCTCTACTGCACTTCGATTTATCAAAGCAAGCGCTCACCCAGCCACAGGTGAGTGATTACTTTAACACCAACCTTGTTCCTACCACAGTCATTGCGCAAGTTAGTGGCACTTCCATCTCCAATTTTGTTTCTTGCAACACACACGTTGGACACCCCGGCCCGAACATAATGGAAGCGGCACACCAACACAAGATCCCCCAAAAAACTTTCCCGAATTGCTCACGTTTTCATTCACAACCGTTGTGCCTGCCCAACACCTCCGGTTGTCCCCCCCCGGATGAGCGCTGTACATGGGGCAACTCTCTCAATTTTTCCTCAATTATATCCATGTGGCTGGACTGTATACAGTTGAACTTTAGCTGAAGCACATTAAATTGCAATTTCTGCAACAGTTATTTTGCCAGTATTCACTAGCCCCTGTCTTAAAAGCAAGGGAGCAGTGCATTTAATTGACTATATGTCTGCACATGTAAAAATTCAACCTGTGCGTTTTTAAAATGGTTTTGGTTTGGTCTAAGTCATACTGTGTTTGGCTATAATAATTGGTTCATTTTTTCATATCCTTTTTAAAAATGTTTCCAAGATGAACTGTACTATGGCACGATTGATTGACCCATAGGAGAAGTTTTTAACTTTTAATATACAACTAAGTTCATGGATAATCCCCATTATTTTTTATAGTCATTCTAAAGCTATTCTTTTATCAACTTTTTTCATATGTGTAACTTTTAATTAGCATTTTGCTTATTGTTAATGTTATATGTGTCATTTTTAACCTTTGTAGCCCTGATGAAGGGGGATAATTCTTTGCCCTGAAATGCATTGGGGGGGTCTTTGTATTTTGCTGCCATCATTAATTACTTTGGATTCCCAAGACTTTGGTTTGATATTCCTATTGACCTGAATAAATGTGAATTGCTTAATTCAGGTTAAAACCCCTCTAACAAGGGACCCCTGTTTTGTGGAGAGCTTCTGAACCCAGGTCAACAGTCTAAATTATTGACTCGTTATTGTGCACCTTTTGAAAATTTGCATCCAGCTCTTCACACCCACCTGTTTTGGGGGTTTTGCTATATTGTCTGTTTAACCACAATCTAGAAAGGAAACCTGTAGAATTTTAATGATAGATAGACACATGCAGTTATATGCATTTAGGGTCACAAATGATAAGCTGTACCTGTAGCATTACTCAGTTCTCTACAACTGATTCCTGCCAGTGTATGCTGGCTCTAAACTTGCAACTAAGCTGCATGAATCCAGATTAGAATAGATAAAGGTATAAATGGCAGATAGCAAGCCCCAAATAATGAACAAACAGAGCAGTTGCATCAGGTGTAGTGCATGCATGTAGTGTAAGGATTTCTATCCATTTTGTACATACACATTTGCATGTTTAGTCTCAATATGTTATGGCATACTATTCTTGTACATGTTCCTGTATGCTTTTGCATCTATATACTTGGAAATTGAACGAGAGAAACCTTGTTGTCAATAAACAGGAATAGACTGCTGTTTCAGTTTGTTGTAGTCAAGAGATGCATGTTTAAAATTTTCCCCAATAAACAATATCTGAATAGTAGCAATAGAGCTACTTTTTAATCATTAAAATATTTTTACCTTTTTTTCTTGTAATTCAGAAATACAAGTATTTTTATAGTACTATGTTTATTATATTTTAGTGCTCCAAAACCTCCTGGGAAATGTTTTGCTGAAGATTTGCTGTAGTTCATAAGAATAAAAGTGTCATGCGCAAGCATGCTTTAACATTTGTGTATGTACAGTGTTAGGGCTCGTTCGCAATATAACAGGTGATATTTTTAACTTAAACTGTGATGTGCTATGCTCCACTGCAATGCATTTTAATGTGCATTGCGGTGTGTTTTGTTAGCCTTGTTTAAATTTATTGTTTGACTGTCTTCAGAACTTACTGTGTGAAAATGCAACATTCAATGCAAATAGGTCATAACAGTATATTGCATATTGGTGTGAAAAAAATAAAAAGCACACAGACAGTGAAGGCCTGGCTAGCGGGTCCTTTAAGCAGTGGGGGCATCACAGCCCAGGGCATTAGGAACACCATGCTGTAGAATCCTTTTACTCCCTCTGCTTTTGGCAGGGTGCCAGGAGACAGGAGGAAGCAGCACTATGCTTGATCGCATTGGTGGCAGGGAACTTAAGTCCCACCCCTGACCTATGAGAACCTATGCCAGGGAGAGAACAGACAGGAAGGTAACCTGCAGAGGAACTAGTGGGAGAAAGAAAGACTATGTGACTGTACAGGAAAAAGCTGGAAACTGCCGTGGAAAGAAGGGGAGCAGCAGCAGAGTGGCCAGAGAACTTGGTCAGTGACTGAGGAAATAAACTAGAAAGAGTGAGAAGGAAGACTACTTGGGCAGAAGAAACAGGAACAGCCTTGAGAGGAGAAACCCAGGGCATTGAAAGCTACCTCTAGTCTGGTTCCCAAAGACGTGTGGCCAATGCAGAGGCATCTAGGGATGAAAGAAACCTGTGTTGCATTTGTCCTCATCTGGCTGGTTGGGCTAGTGTTCATGAGACTGACTGCCATCAGGAGGACATTCGTACGGACAGCCAGAACATTGGTGTGGTCAGAGGCTTTTGGCAACCTTTATATATTTATTGAACTTGTTTGCTGTCACTGGAGCTTTTCTACTGCCAGCAGAGCTCTGTCTAAAAGGAATGCATCACCGTTTAACTCCTTGGAGCTTTGAGACACTGTAGGGAGTTTCCTTCACCTGTGGATAAAAAGTACCCTCACTTTGAGGGTGAGTGCTCTAACATAGTCCAGGGACCCCACCTTTGGCAGATTTTACATTTACTACCCCACTGGCCAGTGATTAGATAGGACCTGAGACTAGTAGATAGGCCGTATTGTTAATTTTATTCTGCTGTGTTACCTTTAAATATATTTATTACTGTGGTCATCTCATTGTTTTCAGTAGAATTGTTTCCCTTTTATCCACCTAGTGCATTTTGGTAAGGCCACTCACAGATTATAAAAGGGAATAATTAGCACCTGTAGCCATAGACTATGTTGTAACTTTGTTTCTATGTTTGCTAATGGGTTAACCCTATCAGTGTTGAAACTTTTTAAACAGCACCTACCTTACAGGGCTTACTCCTAGTTAAATAAAGCCCATTTTATCATGACTGGTACATTAGTGAGTTATTAGGTCCAGCTAAGGGCAAATCACCACTGGAAAGGACAGGGGGACTTTCTAGCAGTTCCTTAGGGGAGTCAGTGCTATATGTGGAGGGTCATTCTGGCCCTTTTTTTGCAGAGTAATGGGTCAGGAATTAGGAGCCAAGGCAGTAAAATTAACCTAGTTACTGCTGTCAGGTGGTGTGAAAAACAGAATAGTCAACTGGAGTTAAAGAAGTATTAAACTCTCAAACTTTTTTTCGATAATGTTTCCAGATCAAACAAATATATATTGCTCAGCAAAACATTGCTTCACTTTTTTGCCTAAGTACTTTCAATCATCACGTTTCTGAGCAGCTGCTTCCAAGTCTCTCAGCCGAGTTTTCCTGAACTTCCTTTCCAGTACAAGATCACAAGGGACAGAGCAGACTCCAGGAACTGTTCATATACTAGCTTGGAGGAGGGAGGAAAGGGGACTGTATGGACATTGCTAGTGATGGGTGGACAGAGAAGCAGTTTCATCAGGCAGCTGAGGCCCTGACAGCTGATCATTGGGTGTACGTCACACAGGCAGACTCTGAAGCCTCTCCCACCTACATGCTCTTAGAACTGAGAAAAGATCTTCCAGCTTGCTACCGGGGTGTGAATTTACAGCTTACAATTGGCACTGAAGCCTAGCTAATTCAATTGAATCTGCTAGCAACCAGCCCAGAGTGTTCCAGTGCAACAGCACCTAACTCAGTTGCAGCCCATGCAGCCTCTGTTGCAGCAATGCCCCAGGATACCCTACTGCCTCTTTCTTCACTGATGTGGGAAGACTGGTAGAAAACATTACGAAAAGCAACTTTCCATGTGCTACCTAGGAGAAAAGAAAGATACATTTTTATTTAGGAAAGATACCTGTCCTGTGTAAAGAAGATTTAGAGTACTGAAAGGATCAAGCCTCCTAAGCCCTAGAAAAGTGGGATATTCTGAAGGTACAGAAGAAGCAGAGAATCATTAAAGTTTAAGAGGACCTGCTGCAGAAATGATTAATAATTTGGGACAGCAGGTCTGCAAGAAAAACTTTCAGACTTGATGTATAAGTTTGAACACACTTATAAGCAAGAAGGAGAAAAACTGTCCAACTGTATTTTTGAGTAGATAAGATTATGACCAGATCATCCAGAGATCCAGCATCAAATGCAACCTGATTCTAAGATGCATAATTAACTGTCTCCGGTACAGTAGGCTAAGTCTGAGAAGCATTAGACGGTGATTCAGGCAGTTCTGGCTCAGACAGGAATGCAACAATTTCTCACTGATATGCTGGAGTTAGTGATGTGAGTGGTAAAAACTCAAGCAGGGGTGCAACAATTTTTCACTGAATTCTAGAAAGCTCTGATTGCCTTAACCCCAGAAGAGAAGGCATCAGAAAAAGCTGAATCAGATAACCCTGGGCAACTTGCTGGAAAGAAATGTTATGGCTGTGGAGAGGCCATACACTCCAAAGGGCAATGCCCAAAGACCAATCCCAGATACAGTAGAGGAAACCATAAAGTCTGTGCAGAAAATACAGCACCAGAAGTCAGTAGGAAACTTTAGAGTGCCCCTGTGATGAAGCTAATTGGGTGCCCAACAACATTAACATTACCATTTTAGTATTGCCTCACCTAATTCCCCAAAGAGTTGGTTTAAAAAGCCTGCTTAGCATTGGATTCCATAGTACAGGGAAGAATTACTCACCAACCCCTAAAAGTTTGAGTAAATGACCTAAAACCAGTTTACAATTTCTTACTTAGGAGCCTAGGTCCTCATGGGAAGCACAAACAGCTGACTGGTGGAGCTCACAGCCATTTCTTTCCACTGAGTGAAGCATACAGGTGCCTGCTCCAACAGAGCCACCAACTTCTAGGCAAATTCTGGTGAGTCCATTGCAAACCACCACCTCCTGAAGAAGAGAAAGATGAAGATGATTGCGCGGAAGATCTGAAGATAGTTACATTGGCCATCAGATCTTATTGTTGGCACCCTATCAAGTGTTGAAAACCACTCTGAATGCTAAGAGGTGATGTACCATTATTAATGCCACAGTCTCAAAGTTGAGAGATACCAAAATGGTGCCCTTTAAAACCTGAAGAATAATTGGAGACTCTAGATCTAGGGAAGACATCTTCCTCGCAACTTACCAAAGTCACAGTAGAACCCTCCATCAGAGAAATACCTGAACCTAGATATTAAAGAGTCAAGCAACAGATTGGTGTACTCTAGAGGGTTTTGAACATTTCTGAAGAGGCTATAACCACTGAACACAGGTCTACTGATACCAGTGCATTAAGCCACATTATTCCTCTATTTCCCCATGCCATTAACTTTACCATGCTCCAATTATTCCTATTCAATTTCCCTAAAATCATGACCAGTTAACATGCCTGTATCACTATGCCTATATCACTGTATTACTGTCAGTACCCAATCTCTCCCAGTCAATATGCCCATAATTGCAACAATCTGTGTTATTGGTCATCAACATTCAATTTTCAATTAACATTTAGAGGGTTATTCAGTAAGCTGCCAAAGGCAGCCAAGTGAATAATGGAGCCAAAGAGAACTGAGCCGAACGACATTTCAGTTTGGTTCTGTATGGGTCTCAGGCAGTTCACTCACTGCCGTTCACCCCTATTCTCATAGGGGCCGAACGGCAGTGAGTGAATAGCCGAATGCCGCCAAGCATTCGGCTCGGCTATTCTGCTCGCTACCTCCAAGGTAGGGAGCAGAAAAAAAAGCAAAACAAAAAGAAAAAAAGTGTTAAAAAATATTTAAATAAAAGTAAAAAAAGAAAAAATAACCTGAGGACGCTGGTCTGTCATTTAACCAGTTGACATCCGCGGTGTTAAACCCCCTTCCCAAAGGCTCCGCCCAATTGTGTATATTTGGCCTGCATCTGTCAAAGTTCGTCGGGTTGGTGGGTGTCGGGTTTTATTTTTTAACTTCGCCGAGTCATCATCATCGTGGACAACGTTGGATGTCGTGATTGACCCTGGATTAGGTTGTTGGATCAATTTTGAAAAAAATACTTATCAAAATCCTTTGTTGTGTTTTTTTTATTTATTTTATTTTACTGGCAACATATGTCCCATTGAAGAACTAAAAGAAAAAAAAAAATATATATATATATAAAACCAAGTTGGGTGAGATGCAGAGAATTCCCAAGCTCATGGGTGCCTAGCACCAACAGATTCCACTCTGTCATCCAGCATGTGATTCCAAAAGGTGCCGCACTCCTCAATTGCTCAATTTGCTTTTATTTCACTGGAAAATGGTACATTAGCAAGAATAAAGATGAACACAGTTTCAGGAATCCCGGCCCTTCATCATGTACAACATAGTACATTGGGGTAGAGTTACTAAACAAAAAGGAGCTGTTCACCTTGCAAAATGAATGTTAGTATAGCTGTGATTAGTTTAAAATTTCCTATCATGGCCAAACATTCACTTTGCAAAGAAAACATACACTTTGCTAGGTTAAAAGCCTCTACTCCCTTAGTAAATCACCCTCAGTGTGTTAGAAAGGTAGAGGTATTGACCAGAGCAGTGGTTCTCAACCTGTGTAACCTCAGGACCCACATTTGTCCTTGGTCATCAAGTCGCGACCCAAGTCGCACTGCAATGGAATGCACAGCATTGGAGTACCAGGTGTTTGGGAGCAGGCGATCGGACTGTCGGGGTGGGAGGTGCATTTGGCGTGCCATTCAAATTAAAGGCAACGCAGCACACCTTCCACAACTGAACGGGCAATAGGTGAGTGATACACACTCCAGAAAAAAAAAATCAGATCCACCCAGTCGCCCTACCGTATGAGAACCTCAGAGTGGATCCTCATCTTGGGGTCATTTGTTGGCTACTGTGCTGTGATGGAGTTCCATCCATATGTGCATTGTTTGCACAGCTACCTTGCATGCCCTGTAGAGGTGCCAAGAGCCAGAATGTGACGTCAGTCCAGGCACCTCTACAGGGCACATGTGGAAGCTGTAAGGAATGCACATATGGATGGAGCTCCCTTATGGCCATACTCCCAGCCAAGTCCACCCCACCTTAAGCTGACACATAGAGCCAGGCAGCAATTTTTCAATAACTGCTCGGCGCGACAACTGACGCGACAACTGACAGTGCTGTGTTAGGGGGAGGCTGAGGAGTTTCTCACCTAAAAAAGTGGAAGTCACGTGGCGACCCACTGAACTTGGGGTCACAACCCAATTTTGGGTCACGACCCACCAGTTGAGAACCAAGGGACCAGAGTATAACTGGAGAAGCCAGTACAGAACTGGCAAAAGCTTATGTACAGGCTTACTGTAAGAAAATTGCTTCATTTGTTTTTTTTTATTTGGATGTATTTTAAACAAATGTATCATTTAGTAAGTGTTGATCCAAACAATATATGAAAGATTAAGTTACTTGTGTGACGGAGCCCCAAGTAGTGTGTATGGGTTATGAATAGAAAGAGAGGATGCCCTGATGTATATTAATGTTTTGTCTCTACATTTTTATCTAAAGCATTTCAGTGAATGATGTGGATAGTCTTTGTAAAATGTCACAAATAGCAAATTCAAAGAGCTGAAGACTTGTCAATTCACATTTGCGCAATGTGTTAAAAAGCTGCCGGCCATCATCTGATATGTCTTATTGTTGCACAGCTTAGCAATCCCGTCCTTAATATGAACTCCAAGTGACCAGATGGTAAAGTTATTTGCTGCTTATAATGAGGGCAAATCCAAGAATAAATCCCACAAGAAATGAGGACAAGAAGCACTTTTTTGTAAGTCACTAGAATTGATATCATTGTATTCTTAGAAGAATAATTTTGAATAAGTCTAGAAAAGGTTTACACGTAATAAATGTATAAGCTGAAAATTATGTAAATAAATGCTGATATTGTGAAACTGATCACAAAAATATACAATATTTATAATGAGATTATGGGTACTTATTGTGTTAAAAAGCTAAGCCCATGTCTATTAAGAAGATCAAGTGTAGGATTTATACTATCAAGCCACTATTGAGATTTGTGACAATGTGAAATAGAATATTGCAACAGAGTCACAGTGTAAAAGAAAGATCATAGAGAAATAGAAAGTACAGAATTATATCTTAGCTTCATAAGCAAGGCTGGATATATTGTATACCTCTTGCACCCAAGCCAACTGTCTTGTGCCACCCCAGGCCCCTCGCTATCGTTTGTATCACACTAAGAAGATCAGATGTCACAGATGTGCAACCTACACAGAGGATGGGGGCAGGGATAGGCTGAAAAATACAATTGACTCTCTCTACATCAGCATACCTAGTGTAGGGAAGTGTAGAGAAAACTGTCATCTGACTTTGCTAGCAGTTCAGTTCTAGGTGTATGGTCCAGGAATGGGTGAACTGAAAATACCCAGTATACTATCTTAGAAACAGGAATGCACAAACTGCACAGGGACAATACATTTTGAACCCAGTCAGAATTTACTGGCAGAATCCACCCCTGTTGACAGTCAGCAAACTATAAACCCTAACCCAGCATTAAACAAATGTAATATTGGCCCCAGAAATGAGAGTCACACATATCACTTTGTTTCAAAATATTAACAATCACTTATAAAGCCATTCACAACTCTGCCCCTGGATATATCTCAAACCTTGTCTCAAAATATCACCCTAACCATCCCCTCCGCTCCTCCCATGACCTCCTGCTTTCTAGCTCCCTTATCAACTCATCCCATACTCGCCTCCAGGACTTCTCTAGAGTCTCTCCCATATTTGCAAATATGCTCATCAAAATATGTTATTACAGTGTAATTTTTTTGTGGACTATGTAGTGTGCTGTGATTTTTTCGTATTGTGTTTGGAATATATATTTACTACTACAAGATAGCTATGTGAAAGTAACTAATTGAGAAAGCTTTAGGACATCCTGAGTTATCTTTGTCTCTCTTAAAGAGTTAACTGTTATGCTTTATGAGAGAGTTTGTTAGCTTCACTAAGGTCAACTAATGATAATTAATTCCCATAAAAACTAATGAGAAGAATATTTGAATAAAATGATCTGCAAATGATGTGTTGTTTAGTCCTACTGCATTTAAGTATAGTTATATATATATATGTGTATATATTTATTTTTTAAATTAACCATGAATAATTTCTTAGTTCAATATGTATCAGCTTGACTTAGCCTAACACTATAACTCACAACACATAACACATAAAGACACATACTCAGATGTTTATTTCCTGCAACAGGTACTGGAAAATTAATATCCACAGTCTGGTTACTAGAGGCATTGGGGTTAATTTACTAAACAGGAAAAGGCTGTTCACTTAGTAAAGTGAATATTCATTTTGCAAATTGAATGTTCACCGAGCTTGATAAATAAGAGCAATAAAGTGAAGCTGTGTTCACTTCTATCATCCAATCATATTTAAATTTTCCATGCACATGACTGGGTATTCAAAGTTTCCCCCCCTCCCCAACTGTTCTGACTCCTGAAACCCCAGAATTGTCCCAGGATAAAAAACAAACAAACTGGGTCCAGCAGATCCAGGATTTGGCTTTGGATCTATGCTGGCACTGTTGGACAGAGGAATTCCCTGGCCAAAAGTGCCAACTTAGTTCCAACAGAAGTAGGGCACAGAGTAACGCAATAGGGACACAGACTGTAATAAGAAAAACTGACAGGGTGTAACCCTTCCCCACTCTACCCAAAGACTAAATAAATGTTTTTCCTAGAGATACATAGTAAACTAGTGTTTTTCATAGTAAATAATTTGCAGGCACAGGATTAAACAAAACTCTAGTTATCCCTTAACCTGCATGGGGAGTTAATATTAACTTTAGAATATTTATTACAAATGTTCAATATCGGGTCCTGTATTCCCTTCAATTGCATTTTGAAAGTTAGTGTTAAATTAACCAAACTTAGTTGATGAACAAAATAATTTTTTTACGTCTACCTTTAACTAATGTTGTTCTCAGCAACGGCATAGTGTAACAGCATTTCATTATAACAATCCAGAATCTACCAAAACATAATATAATAAACTATAGTCTGCAGACATCACTTGCATTATAATGTATGGGAGGAGGTCAAGGCAACATGCAGGATGACTTATGCTGCTTCTACCTCTCCACAGAAAGCCTGGAAAGTAGTTTCCTGTAACAAAGGTGGGAGGGAGCCTGGGATCACATTCAACCTACTCAACAAAGTGTGGAGGAAGTGGGCCTCTGTGCAGCTGTAAAGGCAATATGTCAACCCCTATTTTATTGTAATGTACAGATTACATCTCAGTTCAACTCAAAAGAAAATGATACCAAAGCAATTCCTTGCAGTATCCCTTTTGCCATAAAGCAGCATTTGGTTTCCTCTCTGCTTAAGATGATTGAACCAAATTGGATGATTGTAGCAGTTACTGTATGGTTATTTGTACCATACATTTATTTAAATTAAAAAAAAAAGTGCATACATGGTTTTCTTTTTTTTTCCATTCACCATTGTTTATCAACTATTAACCACATTTTTCATATGTTTTTCACATGCAAACACATTGCAATATCCAAACACTTTACTCTAAAAATGGAAAGACCTACAAATAGAAGAGAAGGCAGACTGCTAAAAGAAATATAAACATGCTATAACACGTAAATCTTTAAAGAGATTTCATTATTCATTTTAATTCAATTTAGAATTTCTACAGTCCATTATAATTTCTGAACTCTGATTTCTGCCATGCAATTCACATCCAACTTGCTTTTTAACCAAGGTAGCATTTTCTTTGTTATAAAACATCTTTAAATCAGTGTTCCCCAACATTTGTCTTTTTTAAAGCCATTTTTGCAAACAAGAGGTTGTAAACCATACTAAGTACAATGAAAAATTGTTAAAATAAAATGTTAAATGATTTAACAAAAATAAATGAATGATCTAACTCTTGTTTGGCTTCATATGTGTAAAAGTCTATAATGCAGCAGGGGTGTAGAAAGACAAGTGCTGAACAACTACTGAAAGGCTGCAGTAAGCAATTTCCAAGGGGGCTAAGACCTCCAGCTGGTTTACAAAACATTGGTTGGAGATCACTGGTTTAAGTGCCATAAAAGACTTAACTATGTTTTGTTGTGTCTCCACACGTTACTGTAAGAAACTGCTGGTGTTGAGAGTTGCGCTGTCCAGGGTTCTGATCTGAACTACTGTAAAAGGGTTACATGGGTAGCCGGGTCATAAGAGCAGGCTACACAGATAGCCTCAATTAAGTAATTCAGGCTTTCAGAGACGGAGACTGGAAGAAGGTGGTTGATCAGTATTTCTTCTAGTCAAATGAAGGAATGGACATGTGCAGCTCTCCTACATAGTGTACAGCATCCAAACGGTACAATGTAGAGATGATGTAGATGTTTGAGGCCAAATTATTTGCAAAATGTGATGCCTTTTAATGAAACAAAATGCACAGATGAGGTTGCACACAGGTTATCAGAACCACATGGAATACCTGTAAACCATATGTGCAACTGCATCCATGCAATTATTGGTTTTGATCCAGTAAAAGGTATTACCTCTTGCAAGCAATTCCGCTTTATACAAAGGAAAAAACAAAAAGTGCTTAACAACTGTATAAAACGTGTTTTAATAACTTGCTCATGGAGCTTACAATCTAGTTGGACTGTCTGCATCCCTTAAACAAACAAAATAAAATAGTGTTATGTACAAATAAAGGGAGCCTTGCATTCCTAGCTACATCTACTATACAAGTACAAAATGAAAGTGCTGAATTCATCAGTTTTTTTTAAAGTTTTGAATGTTATTTTTTTTATTTCCTGTGGGAAGGCTTATGTATTCCTGCCCCTTTCTGCACAGCAGTCCTTACTGTGCAATTTATTTTATTAGCATTTACACTGGGAATATAACCACAGACTAATTTTCTTAGTAGCTCGTTGTTCTGTTACTGTAGTAATGCTTGGCTTATAAATGTTTTCAATGCATACATATTTATTGCATTTTTATATTCCTTATTTATAGTATTTTTTTTAACAACCGATATATGGGCTCTGCTTATATTCCTAACTATCGTTTACTCTACCCTCCCCCAACTGTCACAACGAAAATCTTTTATTAGTTTGTTGCTTTTCATTGACAGACATGATGTAACTTACAATTTACTTCAGAATACTTTAAAGATAGGGAATGCTGAAATCATAAGGAAATAATTTTAAATTCTTTTTAGGCTGCAAAAAAATGGTTTGGCCATTGTGTATTGTTTTCCGTGTGTAACTGTTTAATAATATGTGCTTTTTCTGTACATATTGTACATTCTAGAATGTATTCTATTCATTTTGCCTAAATAATCAATTACTATAGGGCTTATTAAAGACAGAGTGAAAGATAGCACTTAAAACAACTCTGTCAAAAAAAATGAAACTTAAAAAATCACCTATACCTGTAAAGAAAATAGTAAACACTTACCTCTTCCATGCTGCTGAACACTGCTTCGATGAAGAGGAATTGTCCACCAAAGTTTTTTCAGAAACCAATAATTTCAGGAGTGTCAATCACCTGCATCCCTTTGCTGTCCTTGGTGGTTCCTCCGACCCCTACTTCACTACAGGACATAGCAGCGATGTAGGGATCAGTGAGAGGGACCACTGAGTATATGACTTACTTCTATTTTTCCCACATGACAGTTCTGGTGCATAGTGATTGGCAGGTGAGGCACCCAGCACTTTTGCATGAGGGTGGGGAGAAAATCCTTCACCTTGTGTAAACAGCTTACACAGGGCTACTTCTCCTCACTCATATGGGCAAACAGAAAGACTTAGGGAAGGGAAGGTAAGCAGAAATTGCTCCAGGGGTGAGAACCTGTTGCTTTGCTATGTAAGATCAATATTTAAGACTAATAGATATCAATAACTAAAAGTCCATTATGATGAAGTAAAACATTATAACACCAATAACACAAACTTTCCAACTTGTTTGTAAATCAAAACAAATCCATCATATAACATATAGCAATATCTGTTATGGCCAAAGACAGACTTGTAAGAGTGCTAAATTGCATAAACTAGAACATGGTTAAATAATACAAAAGTACAATGGTGAATGCATACCATTTCCAGAGCTTTGAAATATTACAAGTGAACAAAAATGCCTAGTCTGTCAATGTTTATTTACAACATTTAAAAAAAAGGTATGTTAACACAGACGCAAGGCAGTATGTATGTTTCACATGTTTCATCTTTGTGGGCGTCTTTTAATTGGGATTTCTGCCTTTTTCAGATCGTCTATGGTGCAGAATATTGATTGATAGGTGTGAACATTACGTCACATCTGGTACTCACATGATAAATTCCTGGCATATGCCAACCACCAATTTTGCCATTGTTTTGCCCATTCTGTATTTTTCTTTACTGCTTCAAACTTGGCAGCCAGTTATATTACAGCAGTTTCTTTTGTATTTGCTACTGTATATGATTTACACTTTCTTAATTCTGTGTCTGTGCTGCTTATCTCCAGAGGGCCTTTTGGGAGCTGTGGGATGTGTCTCTTCGGCATAAGGCAGCCAAGCAAGGAAACTAATTGCTTTGAAGATTTAAGAAAAATCTAAGAAAGGGTTAACAAACTATACTTTTAACATCTCTGGATCCATTTTAATATATTTTACAACTGCCTGGTAATATCATCCAATTAAGTCTGACCACTGTTGGGTGATCTGTTCTAGCAGCTTTGCTCATCTGTTCTGGATGTCATGTAAATTTGACCCTACAAAGGAAAAGTCACCGGATGGACAGATTGACAGTTCTTTCACATATGGACTTGTTAAGTAGCTAGAAAAAAGCTAACTCTCTCTGATAGAGCTGGTAAACCTTACCTCCTAGACAGTTCGTAAAACAACAAGCTGTAATATGAACCCCATATGCTCCGAACTTTACATTGAGTGGTGGATAAACTTTATAATTATATTATAAGCAGCAATAATTATACATACAGTACCTAAATAAAAGTCACTAAAGAAAAAAAATAAACACGAGGGGCATAGGACATGTAAACTGTAAAGCAAGGTATTATATAAAAACATGCATTAAGTTACTACAATTTTAATGAGGCCAGACAATAGCAAATATCACTGAGGGAAATTAATCAAAGTTGAGTGTACCACTAATATGAAGAGAAACACAGAGCAGGCAAATGGTGTATGTTCTGTACAAATCAATGCATAGATGCCATTCTTAATATGTAATTATATTATTTAATATACCATTGTCTGTATGAGGTGCTGTTTTAGCTTTGCCCAACTATTGAGCTAGATTTACCTTGCTCATACACATCTACAATGCCAGAAATTTAGATAATAGCCCAATGAACATATTATTTTACTACTGTTAATATGTTTTTCATATCTGACAAACTGCTGATGCCTACCAATTAGTATGTTTATTTTTGTGGCATAAAGGTGGAAGACACTTTTATCCCCACTAAATAGACAAAGGGATCTGCCACAACGTAAAATAAATTTACATGGCAGGATTTCCTACCCTTACAATCATTGATCCTTTTATCTAACTGTAAATGCAGTAATCAGATTTGACAATATGCAAACAACAAGACAAAAAGTGAAAACCTATTTTTTTGCTGGAATCTTTCAGAACAGTGCACCCGCGAGATGGACTTATCTGGCTGAACAGGAACACAACTTTTACAAATAATAGGACACTCCTACATACATCCATTTGTAATAAAAAGAAAAAACATCTAATATACTGCTTTAAACATGCTAATACAGGATGAACACAAGTCTGTGTGCTGGAATGTCTATCTTCATCTTTCTCCAGGTATCTCAAAGACAGTACATCTGATAGATGACCACTGCTTGTGTTTGGCTTGTTTCAAAAGAAAGCCAATACAGTGCCCACCACTTTTCACTGCTGCGCTAAGTCAGAACAGCTAAGGGCTGGTGCAGACTTGGGCAATCCATTATTTCAATGGACTTATATCCACGCGGCAATCGCTGACAATTTTCCTTTTTTCGCAACATGCACCGCGCAGTATTTTTAGCTGCAATTATGTGCAATTGCACGGGCAGAATCGCAGTGGGAAACCACACAATCTGCCTGGCACATTAAAAAAGAATGGTGCCGCCAGTGCAATCAATGGTGGTGACTGCGCAGCCATATTCACGGTTTTGTGTGCGAT
Source organism: Nanorana parkeri (assembly GCF_000935625.1). Classification (NCBI taxonomy): domain Eukaryota; kingdom Metazoa; phylum Chordata; class Amphibia; order Anura; family Dicroglossidae; genus Nanorana; species Nanorana parkeri. The sequence goes on from NW_017307094.1 coordinate 575,201, forward strand.
TGCTGTGCGGTCATGGATCTCCCAGGAGTGAACCTGGCCTAAAAAATCTGCATGATGTGTAATAATACAAATAGTAAACAAATAAAAGGCGATGATTCCCACAACTAGCTACTTATAGCAGAAGGGGTCTTGAATGTTATTCATGAAGTAAAAAAAATACATCAGTTCTATCAGTGACTATTATGAGATGTAGTTCTTCAAAATATATCTCTTCAAACATTAAATGACAAGAGAAATCCAAAGAGTAAATTATCAAAATTGGCCCTTAACTTTGGGTTACTCTGTATTATGATATGGAAGGTCTCGAAAAAGCAAGTAGAAACATCTTTATTTCCTGTGGTGTTTTGTACATTGCTCAAGTATACCAACACAGTAAAAGAATCATTACATCTTAAACCCATTCAGAATCAGAGATCATTAAATCCTGGATGCCCAAAACAAATTTAGAATCTTTAGTATACATCATTTAGCGTGATAATTAATTATATCACTACTTTGCCTCCTAAATACTCTTTACTATTTTTAATATAAGGTTTTATGTGGTAAACTGTTTTACAGTAAACAACATACTTTTTGTAATATAAGCTGGCTAAGGGGTAAAGGAATGTTTTTTTACACATAAAAGCCTTTGAAAATTTGATTTAAACGCTGTAATAATTTCAAACAGTGTACCTCTTTTTCTGTACACAGCGAGTGCACAGGGAGAGAGATGGGCACAGTACCCTGTGCTGACTGGATATGTTTGTTTGTAAGCAAACTTCTAGCAATCACAATAATTGGCTGTTGTTGGGATCACATAGGCTACACTGGACTGGTTCCTGGTTCTTATATTGAGAAACTGGTTGTTATATTGTTAACTACACTGACTGGTTGCTGGTTGTTATATTGAGAACTGCAGCTTGTAAGTGACTTAGCTCACAGCTGCAACATAGATTGATTTTTTCTGTCAAAGAATGTTAATCTACAGATTACAGTAAACTATTGTATAAGGATTAAATGAAGGTTTTACCTGCTAGTGTGTTCCACCTGAAGTGTGGTATAAATTTGAAATGTGACACTGTAGCCCTGACCAACAGTGTAGGGCTGGATGTGTTTGTAGGTGAGGGAAAGAGAGAGAGCATGCGTGTCTGTGTGTGGGTCTGTGTGTGTGTATGACCCATTTAACATGTGACAGTACATCACTTAAATAAGGTTATTATTGTACTTTATAAAATAATTGTGTGCAAGACACCCGGAAATAAATATTTTCACAAGATCCATTATGTTGAATACAGTTACTAAAATCTAAGCAATGCATATCAAACACATACAATGTAGATGTACTTTTATTTCTACATTTGTATTCTGGCGACATAGATAATTCACATTAAAACACAACATGGATTCAAAAACAAAATAACTTGTTACGCTACTCACCTTGAAGCGGTTGATCAAATCATAACGTGTAAGTAATTCATAAAAGATGAATTTAAGTGCATGATCGCCACTAGCATCATTTAGTGCAAATACATCAAAGGTCCACTTGTCAACATTCTGCAGGAAAGAGACATGCATTTGAAAATTATATCATGTGAACAAATAAACGTTTTCATTGCATTAAAGCTTTCCTGTTACAGTCTTGCAGTTGCTCAAATGCAAAGGGTTAAAAAAAGTATAACAAATATTGTTGCACAGTATAAGTCTAGCAAAAACATAACAAAAAAAATAAGTAAAAGATACTAACACCTTCCAGCCTGCTTGCTTAGGAGGCAGTGAAGTCACTTTGCCTCACCAATGCCTCCTGGGAAATCTGAAGATTCAAAAGCTTGCAAGAATACAACCCTGCACAGTGTTCTTGTATGTCTACACCTAGCAATTTAAGATTGGAGGGTGGGTGGCTACTTTTAGATTGTTAGTCATATTTAGGATAAAGGTCCACCTCATGCCATTGAATATAAGTTATGATTGTAGTCAATGAATACCAAATTGTAGTAACCATCAGTGATGCCGTGTCTACGCTTCAAATGTTCATGTGTTCTCAACCTCCATGTCAGTGGGACATACATTATGGCCTAAAGAAAATTCACAAGTTGCTTAAAAACAATGTGTTGTAAATGTGATAATCCTAGAGGGAATCCACTTGGGTCTGCAGGACACCTCCACTGGGGGCCTATGCAGCAAGCCTCTACTTAGACCCTAGGGGGGGGGGGTCTGTGACAGCTGTCACTGTTTGTTTTTGTTTGGAAACATGGTAGAAATTAGGCACAATACTGTTTGAATGCTAAGCCCATAGAAAGGTGCAGTGGCTTGCCTAGGGAGAGCTGTTCCTCCTCATGTTGGACTGTTAGAGCAACTTTATATGCCAGTTGCCAAGCTATAGTACATCTGTGTTGTGCTGCGCCAAGGACGAGGAGGCCGTCCAGTCGGGCGCCGAGTTCCAAAGAGGTCAGGCAGTGCCAGGTAAGAGGACTGTGCTGGCAGAGCCCAGCATAGGTTCTGCACAGCCCACCAAAGAGTTTCAGGTGTGCTGTGCAATACCCTTTGGTGGGCTCTGCAGGATCTGTAGGGGGCTCTGCAGTCTGCAAAGCCCACCACAGATCCTGCACAACCCCCCTGAGATCCTGCAGGCTGCAGGGTTTCAGGGGTCTCTGCAGGATCTGTGGGTGGCTTTGTCGGGTCTCAGGAGGGCTTTGCAAGATCCATAGGGGGCTCTGCAGCCTGCAACCCCCCCACACAGATCCTGCAGAGCCCCCTGACATCCTGCAAGATCTGTGGGGGGCTTTGCCACGTCTCAGGGGGCTTTGCAGGATCAATTGTGGGCTTTGCAGGATCCATAGGGGGCTCTGCATCCAGCAAAGCCCCCCACAGATCCTGCAGAGCCCCCCTGAGATCCTGCAGGGCCTCAGGGGGTATCTGCAGGATCTGTGGGGGGCTTTGCTGGATGCAGAGCCCCCTATGGATCTTGCAAAGCCCTCCTGAGACCCGACAAAGCCCCCCACCGATCCTGCAGAGACCCCTGAAACCCTGCAGCCTGCAGGATCTCAGGGGGGCTCTGCAGGATCTGTAGGGGGCTCTGCAGTCTGCAAAGCCCACCACAGATCCTGCAGAGACCCCTGAAACCCTGCAGCCTGCAGGATCTCAGGGGGGCTCTGCAGGATCTGTAGGGGGCTCTGCAGTCTGCAAAGCCCACCACAGATCCTGCACAACCCCCCTGAGATCCTGCAGGCTGCAGGGTTTCAGGGGTCTCTGCAGGATCTGTGGGTGGCTTTGTCGGGTCTCAGGAGGGCTTTGCAAGATCCATAGGGGGCTCTGCAGCCTGCAACCCCCCCACACAGATCCTGCAGAGCCCCCTGACATCCTGCAAGATCTGTGGGGGGCTTTGCCACGTCTCAGGGGGCTTTGCAGGATCAATTGTGGGCTTTGCAGGATCCATAGGGGGCTCTGCATCCAGCAAAGCCCCCCACAGATCCTGCAGAGCCCCCCTGAGATCCTGCAGGGCCTCAGGGGGTATCTGCAGGATCTGTGGGGGGCTTTGCTGGGTCTCAAGGGGGCTGTGCAGGATCTGTGAAGGGCTCAGCCGGATTTCAGGGGGGCTTCGCAGGATCTGTGAAGGGCTCTGCAGGGTCTATGGTGGGCTCTGCAGGGTCTCAGGTGGGCTTAGCAGCTGAAGACCCTGCAGAGCCCACCAGAGATCCTTCACAGCCCACCACAGATCCTGTAGAGCCCACCACAGACCCTGCAGAGCCCATCTGAGACCACAGCCGGGTGGGATCAATTTAGTGTGTGGGGAGGGGTGAGTTTTGTCTTGCCTAGGGCAGCCCCCAACCAGAATACACCACTGCTTGTGTTTGGCTTGTTTCAAAAGAAAGCCAATACAGTGCCCACCACTTTTCACTGCTGCGCTAAGTCAGAACAGCTAAGGGCTGGTGCAGACTTGGGCAATCCATTATTTCAATGGACTTATATCCACGCGGCAATCGCTGACAATTTTCCTTTTTTCGCAACATGCACCGCGCAGTATTTTTAGCTGCAATTATGTGCAATTGCACGGGCAGAATCGCAGTGGGAAACTGCACAATCTGCCTGGCACATTAAAAAAGAATGGCACTGCCAGTGCAATCAATGGTGGTGTACGATTCCGTGACTGCGCAGCCATATTCACGGTTTTGTGTGCAATTGCCGTGCGGTCATGGATCTCCCAGGAGTGAACCTGGCCTAAAAAATCTGCATGATGTGTAATAATACAAATAGTAAACAAATAAAAGGCGATGATTCCCACAACTAGCTACTTATAGCAGAAGGGGTCTTGAATGTTATTCATGAAGTAAAAAAAATACATCAGTTCTATCAGTGACTATTATGAGATGTAGTTCTTCAAAATATATCTCTTCAACCATTAAATGACAAGAGAAATCCAAAGAGTAAATTATTAAAATTGGCTCTTAACTTTGGGTTACTCTGTGTATTATGATATGGAAGGTCTCGAAAAAGCAAGTAGAAACATCTTTATTTCCTGTGGTGTTTTGTACATTGCTCAAGTATACCAACACAGTAAAAGAATCATTACATCTTAAACCCATTCAGAATCAGAGATCATTAAATCCTGGATGCCCAAAACAAATTTAGAATCTTTAGTATACATCATTTAGCGTGATAATTAATTATATCACTACTTTGCCTCCTAAATACTCTTTACTATTGTGAGCAGTGAGCATTTTGAGGACTTGAAGATTTAGGATGGGATATAGTCAATTGATTAAGTGTGCCACTTGACATCAACCCCTTTGGGATTTTAGACCTAGGTTGTAGGGACTCATATATCATGCTTAGGAAAAAGTATGTCAGTCAAGCATATAGGAATTAAGTATTATATACTTGATTGATAGCATTGATGGTCAATAGAGAACTTTAAATGTGTAACAGTTAAATGTCCCTCTGAAGAAAGGGATGCTGCTCCCTGAAATGTGCCAGGAATTAAAATGTTCTCTCTTGTAGTAAATGAAGGAATGTTTTGCTTATAACAAAATAGATGGAAATGTAGCACTGCTGGGTTGTTGTACTCTTAGTTGAGACTTTTTAGCTATGTCATACTGAACAAAATGTTGTATTTTTACAAAATTTGTCTATGGTGAAAAGTTGTGCCAATCAAAAATCTATTATATTATATATATCGTTTATATCCTAGGATCTTATACCCTTTAAAAAGACCAGTTGATGCTGAGTAGAGAGGTGATCTACTAAGCAAAAATGTCTTAGCTTAAAAAATTAAGGAAGAACTCTAGGAATTTAAAAACACTTACCCTTTGCAGTGGGGCTACCCCCTCACTGCAAGGATTAAATGCTTGTTTTGCCTACGGGGCCCAAGTAAAGCAGATATACTTATCTGATCCTCGTTCTCACTGCGCTGTTAGACCGGTCCCCGCAGCATTCCCTGGGCTTTGGTGGTCTAAGGACAGCTGACATCTAATGCAGGTCCATTCACTTGAATTAGATGTGAGGATGCTGAAGGACACTTGACAGCCAGAGTGGAGGGGGAGAGAGGTGAGCACTGAATGCTTCAGGAATGAGAATCAGGTGAGTATATGTGCTTTATTTGAGCCCCCTAGACAAACAAGCGCTTAACCCTTGCAATGTGGGGATAGTTTTTTACATTCCTGGAGTTCTTTTTTAAGGTTAAAAGTAAATTCCCTCCATTTCTGCCCCATCTTCCTAGGCAACTTGTAGCCAGAGCACTGGCCTCTCTTAGGGTAATGGCTATGCTGGCAACTCTCCCTTGATTTAGGTCTCGTTCACACCTAGGCGTATTGCGTTTTTTTACCGCGATTCGCTGTAAAAAAGTTGCGCGACCGTCGCACGTTTCCGAAGGCTACTTGGCTGTATCCCAATGGAAACGCGCAACAAAACGGCCCAAAGTAGTACATGTACCTTTTCAGGCGTGGGCCGTTTTGTAGCGCGTTAGGGACGGGTGGAAATACGCCAAGGTGGGAACGAGACCATTGAATACAATGGGATTTATATTTTTGAGCGTTTTGTAGAGAGTTCATCGAGCGTAGAACTCGCTACAAAACGTTCAGGTGTGAACGAGGGCTTAGGCATACTGTATGTTAAAGGAGAACTATGGGGTTAAGGCTTTTCCCCATAGTTCTCCTTAAGGTAACGGGAGGACACAAACTAGCGTCCTCCCGTCACCCTAGGCTCAGTATACCGCGAGCTGTAGCTCGCGGTATACTGAGACTCCGCAGTGTACCGCGAGCTGCTGCTCACGGTATACTGAGACGCCGCAGCTGAAGCGGATCCTGACAATTATGCCGGGATCCGCCCAGCGGCATGACTGACAGCTGGCTCTGCCTATCTAGAGGCCAAGCCAGCTGTACCCGCCCCCTCCCCCGTCCGTTCTGCCAGTCAGCGCTGGCGGATCGGAGCGGGAAGGGGGGAATCCAGCGCTTCCCCTGTCACGGCAGGAAGCCGTGACAGGATCAAGAGGTGAGCGAACGCCGGTATGTGTTCGCTCACCTCCCGATCTACTGAGCCGACCTGTGACAGTCTCATTGTCACAGGTCAGCTAGAACTATGAGGTGAGTGGAAAGCACTCACCTTATAGTTCTCCTTTAAGATTAACAACAGCATTGACAATGTTGACACTGCCAGGTGCCAGAGGCTGTTTGGTGGGTCCTATCAAAATTTTGCTTCTGGTGGGTCCTATCAAAATTTTGATCTGTAGTTATGCTCCTGACCACAGACACTGTAAGTATGGCTTTACAGAAAGCGTTATCTTCCTGACTGCTTTGGGGTTATGCTATGTGCTAGTTTACATGCAAATAATGCTTAGCAAATATCATTAACATTGATTAATTTTAAGGTCAGTGGGATCAGGTTGTTTGTGCCTTGTGCATGTAAATGTAGAACTGAGTTGTTTTCTATGTGTTTGAAAACGTTTTTCAGCAGTTGAAGTCAAACCAGCCCATACTTAGACTCTCTTAAACTATGTAGCCAGCTGTGTCAGTATTTTTCTGCTCATCTGTTTTAAACTGGTTGCTGGCCATGAATTGGGGGTCTGATGAACAAATTATTACAGCATCAGTACTGGCTGTATAGTTAACAAACAGTGCAGAAATAATACAGCAAAATATGCTCAATCAATGCAACAGTGACCTAGTGACCTTATATTGTATAGTTAGAAGCTGCATATTTAAATAAAAGATTATGTATTCTCAAACTGTAGTATATTATATTTCCCTTTCCTTATACAATCTTTCCTCTTAGCTCCCACCATCCTGTATGGTAAAAACTAAGGGGTCTATTCACTAAGCTGCGGTAGGCAGCCGAGTGACTAACCGACCCAAAGCGAAGTGAGCCGAACGCTGTTTGGCTATTTACTTTAGGCTGGTACGGCTGATTCCAGCCGTATATCGGCTGAAATCAGCCGTACATCGGATGGCTTCAGCTGGCTTCGGGTCGGCCGAACATCCTCAGCATGTTTGGCCGACCCGAAGTGCAGAAGGAGTTCGACTCAGTCAATCCAACAGGCTACTCGCTGCTGTTCGGCCTATTTTCATAGATGCCGAACAGCAGTGAGTGAATAGCAGAATGCCGCTGAGCGGCATTCGGCTCGGCTGTTCTGCTTGATACCTCTGTAGTACCGAGCAGAATAGAAAAACAGTTTAAAAAGTAGTAAAAAATAAAATAGAAAACGATTTGGTGGAGCTATTGGCCGGGCGGTTCTGCTGCCTACAGAATAAAAAAAAAATCACCATAGGAATGCATAGATAGATTCATATTGGCTATTTCTCTTTGCAATAGCCAATAGCAAACTAGCTATTGCACCTGCCCTCTGCTGCTGTCAATCACCAGAGGGGGACCTGATGGGGAACTGCAGGTCCCCCTCTGCTGATTGACAGCAGCAGTGGGTGGGTGCAATAGCTAGTTTGCTATTGGCTATTGCAAATTGAAATAGCCAAT